>NC_057804.1:34625349-34626436 GCF_018294505.1 Triticum aestivum | reverse complement strand
GGGGGCTATTTCGTGCTCTTTCTTTTTAATCGCTGAAGCAAGCGCATCATTAGCGTCGACAAAGAAATTACAATGGCATTAATGCCACGTGAACTAAATTCCCGTGCTCCATATGAGTGCGTGGGCACGCGAGCGGGCAAGGTTGGGTGGGGGAGGGGTGCTTTGATATTTCCAGCTCTTCGGTTTTTGTTGATTAAATAAGCAAACCGCTAGTCTTGGTGAAGATAACACGACACGTTAATTCCAAGTGACATAGATTCCCGCGCTCCATGGGCGTTGGGAGGAGGCAGGCTTTGATTATTTCCCGCTCTTTCTTTTAGTTGATGAAATAGGCAAATCGCTTGTCTCGATAAAGACAATAAATGCATCACTTCCATGCGATGTAAATTCCGGCACTCCATACACCAACTATCACAATTGACAAAATCCTAGCCACTAAGGTCCTCCGTCATCGTTTCCCCTGGTTCCCGCCATCTCCGTCGGCCTATTTGATGATAAGATGCAGGGAGCGCTAGATCTTTGGTTGGTATATAGCATAGGAGTCTCGGCGATGGAGGCTACATCATTTGGAATGAACATCTAACAGCTTCATGCCCATCTTGGGCTAGCCTTTGACCCTTCATAGCCGATGTCAATTAGCTACTGGTGTTTTGGTTTCTCCTGCTTTGTCCTAAGGTAATCACCATTGTCCTCTCCCTCGCATTTTTGGCAATGAAGCACGTGGTGTTTTGGTGTTTTGGTTTTAAAGACATGCCGTGCAAGCACGTGGTAACCATAATGCGTCAATGGTTCAAGTTCTCCACCTCTTTTGGTGGGCGACTCATGTAGGTATTCTAGATCTTTGGGGTTAGTATGAGGTATAACCATTTGTGTTTTTTTTTCTTTCATCTGATGTAGCATTTTGCTTCCAATCTATAAAAGTCAAATGGCTTGTCTAAAAATTCCTAGTGTTCCGAATGTAACAAGACCGCCGCTCCACTATTAGGGCTCCTTTGATTGAAAGGAGTTTCATAAGATTCTGGAGGATTCGGATCATTAGGAATCTTTTTCAGTCGTTTGATTCGCGGGACTGGAACCCTTAGGATTT
>NC_057804.1:34619520-34625154 GCF_018294505.1 Triticum aestivum | reverse complement strand
ACACTTGCATCCAAATTCATATAGTTTTGAATTCATATAGAATACAAGAGGACATTACCATTAAAAAAAGAATACAGGAGGACATGACACTCTATTGTTGCGTATCTTTTTTTATATTCCAGGGTTTTGTGAATCTACGAATCAAACAAGACCTCAAGGTTTGGGCAGACATACACATACACACGGTTGGAGTTTTCTCAAATGTTAAATCGCCCCAGCACTAGAGCAGGTGACCTCACTTGTCCACACTCCAACAAGTGGCGTTGGCATCCAGGACAAGAAAAGAAGAGAGACAAAAAAGAAATGCTTTGCTCTTCAGCCGGCTTAAAACTAGTAGTAGCAGTACCCAGTGCAGGTCAAAGACGCCAAGAAGAATCCCCGAGGTGCCACCACGTTGTTCCCTTCCAGATCGTCGCAGTACATGTCTCTGATCCGGTCGTCTTGGGCTTACGTGCGCTAGCCCAGGTCCAACCTGCTTCGCTCCCGTGCCGTGCCATTTTCTCCCGGTGCCGTCGCAAGTCTGAAAACGAGCAAGCCGTGCGCCCGACGCGACGGCGAGCAAGCCGACCGGGACGTCTCCGGAGAAGAGCCAGCCGGGGGCACCAGTCACCAGACCAGAATCTACCACTGCTTCCCACAAACGGAACGGAAAATCTACACGGAGATCTATCGACCCACACCGTCCCTGGGAACCTGCGACGTGGTCAGAGAGGGAGCGACGCCGCCGTCGCTACCAGGAGGAGAGGAGCTCGCGCTGCGCTGCGCGTCGTCGCCCCCAACGTTCACCTCCGCTCGTTGCTATGCTGAATTACTGATTAATTACGGCGATTATACGCCTTAATGGCGAGGATTTACCAGCGGCCAGCCCAGCATCGCCACCACTGACCCCAACCCCAGCCAGGCACCTTGCCTCCTTCCTTTTTATTCGTCTCCCTCTCGATATCTCGCTCGTCTCCTCCGCCTCCGGCTCGTCCTTTCCACCAAACTCCTCCCTCCTCTTCTCCCCCGACACCCTTCGCCCTCCTCCTCCTTCCTCTGAATACCAGTGCTCGCAATCCTGTCACCATCCTCCTGGTCGACAGATTCCACCCCGGTGTATGTTCTTGGTCACCCTCGCTCGCCGCCCGGAATCCCGTCCCCGTCGCAATCTGCTGGAGTTGTTCTCTTTTGTTTTTTCCGTTCTTGTTCTTTTCTTCCATGAAACCGGCTCCTCATTCCTCCTCCTCCTCTTCGTGAGAGTGGTTCGGTTGGTTGCTCGGTCGGTCGTTCCACCAGAAATCGCATTGCGCTGTTTCCCGATACTTTTCTCGGTCAAAGAGGAATTTTTGTTGCGCTTTCTTTGATTCCACGGCGAATTCCGGCGGCGGGGCCGGCGTGTCTGTCGATCGCTCGGTTGCATTCCCTCCGGTCGCCGGGAAACAGGGCCGGGGAGATTCGATGGCCTCGGAGGCGGCCGTGGCGCCGGGCGCCTGCCGCGCCGCGGGCGTGTGCGGGAGGAGCGGCCGGGCCGCGCGGCTGCTCGCCTGCGCGCTCCTCGAGTGGGTCCTCATCGCGCTGCTCCTCGCCAACGGCGTCTTCTCCTACCTCATCGCCCGCTTCGCCGCCTTCTTCGGCCTGCCGCCGCCCTGCGCGCTCTGCTCCCGCCTCGCCGTCGACAGCCTCTTCGACGCGCCCCACCGCCGCGGCGCCGGGGCCGAGCCACTGCGCCGCGTGCTCTGCGACGGGCACGCCGCCGAGGTGTCGCGCCTCGGCTACTGCCGCGCGCACCGCCGCCTCGCCGACGCCGCCGACATGTGCGAGGACTGCGGGGCCGCGTCCGGGAAGGCGCTGCTGTCGTGGATGCGGCGGAGCGAGCTCGGCGAGCGGGACCTCGCCTGCGCCTGCTGCGGCGTCGCGCTCGAGAGCGGCTTCTACTCGCCGCCCTTCCTGCTCCCCACGCCGTCGGCCGCGGCGCACGACCCGGGCCGCGGCTGCGAGCAGGACGGCCACGGAGACGTGGTCTTTGTGTCCGAGGACGGCCCTGTGATCGAGCTCTTCGACGAGAAGCCATTGGTGGAGGATGATTCCATCGGTGTCATTTCAGCTCACCGCGCTGGCATTGCCGGCAGCGTTGAGCGATTGGTGTCTCTTGAATCCATTGACTCCTTGGCCGTCGGTGTGCCTGAGCTGTCATCTGAGCCCAGTGGTGAAGGGGAGGGAGCAGTTGATCATGTCGCCGTGGAGCAGAACGATGTGGTGCCGGAGAAGAAGGTTAATGCCGACGAGGAGAAATTTGTGGCGGCCTCTGATGTTCAGCACTGTAAGTTAATTTTCTCCTTTGACAAACTTTACTCCATTCTTTGTATCCAATCTATCCACGCTATGGCTGCACATTTATTTACTGTACCAAACATGTACACTGCATATCTGTTTGTTATGCCAATCATTTCATTATTTCTTGCAAATTGTGCTGTGACTATTCTTGAGATGATCTTTTTTATTTTAGCTGATCCATCCCATGTGATATGCTAGATTTTAGCATCTGTATTGATGAACCTTTAATGAAACTAAAGAATAATTGGAAGTGTCCTTGATAGCATGAAATGGACCTCTTATACACATGTTCATGCTAATTGCAAGAATAACTGGAAGAATAACCTTATGTCCTTTTTTTATCCAATTTATACATGCTCTCGCTATAGTAATTACCTATCTTTTCAATTGCTCCACTGCACGTTTATTTACCGTATATCTGTTTGTTATATAAGTCATTTTAGTAAAGTAGAATAGACTGTATTATTTCTTGCAAATTGTTGTGTGACTATTCTGGAGATGGTCTTTAAGTGTTCCCACACATACTTCTTATTTTAGGCTTTTAGCTGATCCACTCCATGAGATATGCTAGATTTTAGCATCTGTATTGATGAACCTTTAATGAAACAAAAGAAAAACCGGCAGTGTCCTTGATAGCTCAAAATGGACGTCTTAACTAAATAGAAGCGATTTATTGTCATCTACAGTCCTTTGAGTTGTTCTGTGCTGATAGTTTTGCTTATTTAACGTTGATAAGAAAACCGTATTGATTTTAAATTTTACACGCAGCTCCTCATCAGATGAATAATGGTTTGAAAGAGATGTCATCAGAGGATAAGCAAGTTGAACAGGGCACTTTAGAACACGAATTGTTTTCCATGCCATCTGATACCATGGAGCATGGATTTGTTGTTGGCAAATCTGATGGAAATACTGAAGAGGTGCTGGTTCAACAAGCTGAGATAAAGATAGAGTGTGATGCTGTGCCAATGGAAGGTGGATCACATGACTCAGAGGCTTCGAACAAGAATACCGAGGAGAATCAGGTTCAACAAGCTGAGCCGGGTCAGGAATTGGATTCAGTAATGATACATCCCAGGGAGTATGTTGATGAAGAATGTGAAGAGGAGAAAATAGAGTTGAAACAAGAATTGGACTCTGCGGCACTTGATTCTTGGGAACAAGTTACTGAGATTTCAAATGAGAACATTGAAAATCATGTTGAACAGCCAGAGCTAAACCATTTATCCACTTTTATGGCAGCAGGCAAAGGTAAAATGTGAAGACTATAAGAGTTTTTGTTTTTGTTTGTTTCTACCTGTTTGCTGCATTGTGGTTGACTTGTTTAATATGATAGGCAATTTTTAAAACAATTCTTCTTATTTTGAACAGATGATATTGAAGTTGATCCAACAGAGGATCTTCTACCAAGCTTGCACCAACTTTCTGATGGACATTCAATAAGTTCAGACAAATCATCTCCTGACTGCAGCGATGTTGAAGATAAGAGGGTTTCTGATAAACCAACTCATATTGAAGATATCAGTTATTTACAGGAATTACCAGACCCTAAAGCAGTGACTGCTGATACCAGGTCTGTTGATTCAAGTGTGGCTAATATTTTTACTGATCTGGAAAGTGTTGAACTGGTGAGTGTTGATCAACTCAAGTCTGCTTTGGGAGCTGCCCACAAGTCATTGAGTACACTATACGCAGAGCTTGAAAACGAGAGGAGTGCAGCAGCTATAGCTGCTGATGAGACCATGGCAATGATAAATCGCTTGCAAGAACAGAAAGCTGCAATGCAGATGGAGGCGATGCAGTACCAGCGGCTTATGGAAGAGCAGTCGGAGTATGATCAAGAAGCACTGCAGAGGCTGAATGATCTGGTTGTGAAGAGAGATAAGGAGAGGCAAGATATGGAGAGAGAGCTCGAGCTGTATCGCCACAAGATTCATCTCTATGAGGCGAAGGAGAGGAGGAAAATGTCCAGGCACAAGGCCGATGACCCGAATGGATCATCCTCAGCTTCATCAAGTGCTGAGGACAGTGATGACCTTTCCCAAAGTTTCTATGAGGGCGATGAGTCTGCCCATGGTCTGAATGGAAGCAATGGCAGTAGTCCCACTGATGTTGTTTTACATGAAACTGCTAGTCATATTGTTACGCTTGACGGCTCGCTAGCTGACTGTGAGGAAGAGAGGCTCTCCATATTGGAACAGCTGAAAGTGCTGGAGGAGAGGCTTTTCGACCTCGAAGACGAAGAATCCGATAACTTGAAGATGGACAAGCATTTCACAGAAGATAACCATTCAAACGGCGCCTCAAATGGTTTCTCTGATGAGGACATCAGCTTCAAACTTCATGATAGTAGGAAAGGCGTAAGCAATGGAGGAAAGAAGCTCCTCCCTCTGTTTGATGATGCTACCATGAGAAATGGGAATGGCCTCCTAACAAAGCAAGGTACCGTCGCAGACCCTTCGGCAGAAGTCGTGTTGGAACTTGCCAAGGAGCAAGATAAGCTTGCGATTGCCAGTGAAATCGATCAAGTCCATGAGCGCTTGCAAGCTCTCGAGGCCGACAAGGAGTTCATAAAGCAGTGCGTGAGGTCCTTGAACAAAGGAGGCAAGGGTTTTGTTCTTCTTCAGGAGATCTTGCAGCATCTTCGGGACCTCAGAAGGATCGAGCAGCGTGCACGGAACAACTCTGGAGAAGTCTCGCCCCACTACGTGCATCCTTACACGGATTGAAGGTAAAAAAAAAGGTGCGCTTTTGTCTATGATTTGCTGAATATTGTATTGCACATGGAGGATGGTACAATCATTGTTTCTTTGTTTAGACCATAGGAGAATTAGTTTAGTGCAGCTTTTGCAAGTTCATTAATTCCATGCTCAATGGATAGACAGAATACTAACACTTTCCGAAAGGAAGCTTATGCACTCCACATTCTCTTTGTATACAATGCTTAAATTTCCACCAAACTTTCCCGCCTAACACGACCACATTCTGGCCTGATTTCTTGCTGCTTACAGATAAGCGCCGCCGAGCCCCGCGATCGTGCTCGTCAGCGCCACCGCATCATTCAAGATGAAGACACCAACACTCTGAAAAAGGAAAGTTTGCGCACCACCAACAGCAACAACAACAGCGAGTGAAGAGAGAGGAGTTTGCCGACTAGCTAGCGGCATAGTCAGGCCAGAAGCTGGGAAGCTGGGCTCTGTCATCCCGGGAGGAGAAGGAGCTCCCCCTTGGGTAGGTCGGGTTCGGCATCGCCATCGGAATTCGGACGGCGGATCGGATCATGCGGCAACCCTCCCTTGTAAGGTTTTTTTGGTGGACCGC
>NC_057804.1:34616658-34619223 GCF_018294505.1 Triticum aestivum | reverse complement strand
TCATGGCTTTGCGAGAGGGAGAGGGAGCTTTTGGGAATGGTTCCATTAATTAACCTGAAAAACAGGCCAGCGCCAGCTCTGATTGCCAGGTAGTATAAGGATGAATGAATACAAAAAAGAAAAGAGTGAACATTTTTAAAAATTTGGCTGGGCTCAGTGGGCTTTTTCGCTGTATAAATCTCATAGTTTTATTTTGAGTGCTTGGCATGATTGTGTGATGAGGAAGAAGCATTGCCGTGGGCTGTGGCTCCAGCTTCCCTTTCACTTTTCTCCTTTGATTTTGGGTTCGGGTACTATCTAGTCTAGTATGGCATGCCAGTAGACCACTAGAGCTTCCCTTTTACCTTTTGATGATGAGATCCACGGGCTGGATGGATGGATGCGAGCGCTCAGTTATGGCCCGAAAGCGACGGGCTTTCCGTTGGATGATTGGTTTTAGCTGTCCAGAATCATCATCATGGACGCGGCTCTGCTCACCGAACAATCTGTTGGTTGGGGTGGGCCGGCCTGCCCTACCATGTTGTGATGCAGCTCTGCAGTGCAGTGCATCGTATCTTCTTTTGCAGTGGCACTGGACAAGAAGAGCCTCTTCGCCCCTTGGATCCATCGGGCGTTGTTTCGTTGCTAGTGCACTAGCGTACAGCCACCCCCCACCCCTATACTTGGGTTGTGGCTTTCCCCTAAGATAGATGATGAGGCTGGTTCTTCTCTGGCGAGGACAAGGAAGAAGGATGAAGAAGGAAAATGTACCTGACGCAACAAAAAAAAATTCAGGTACCCGATAATTAGCAAAAACGATAAAAGTTCATCGAAATTCAAAATTACAAAACACCTCAAAACACTACACAACTTTTAATCGATGGGTCACCGAACGGCCACAGCCATCGCCAAAATGAGTCAACGGCGTGTCCCTGCCGCCGCTCAAGCCTTTGATTGGGAAGGTTGGCGAGCTAGGTCGCATCCGCCGATCACGAGCTGATGCTTTGGCTTAAAGCATGGGATTGATGGAACAGGCCAACAGGCCGCAGTACGTGAAGACGTGGAGTGGAGCTGGTTGATTGGTTCGGTTTGTTCCCGGCGGGACGACACGAGGTGAGGTGATGGAGATGAAGTTTGAACGTGACACCGCCAAGCAACACTGTTGCAGGCGTGCAACAGTTCAGGTGGCGTGTCGAGGATGTAAACGGTACTATTGCTAGAGCCTAGCGTGTGAGCACTGAGCAGGTGTGGTGTATAGCCTTTGCATGTATGCGGGATATCTTGCATTAACAAAAAAAAATATGGTACTCCCTCCAATCCATATTATTTGTCTAATAATAGGGATTAGAGGGAGTACGTTATTAGCGTACTCTTGATTTTTTTTATTTGCCACCGTGCTATACTATGTATGTGTTGTATTAGATAGTCAAAATAAGGTTAGTGATAGTCCAGCTCAGTTTGCTTGTCTAGAAGACATAACCATGACTTGGTTAGGTTCGGAGCCTTCAGAGGCGTTGGAGTTTGCAATGATTGATTGTATGGACCTTGTGATTGAGTAATACAGTGTTTCACCCGAAAAAAAGAAGAAGAAGCTATCATCAAGCCCATGAGCTGATGGGTCGTGTTGGATCTCTTTCTCTTTCAACCTGTCGACCTATCGCCCCTAGCTATATCTTCCCTACCGTGTCTTAATTGCCCATGACGACAACAACAACAATGTGAGTAGAATGTAGATTGTCTCATCCATGTGTCGGATCGATGTTTAAGTAACAATATCATTCGTTTAGAAGAAAATAGAGAAATCTTGTTTGTGTCCAACTTAGCGTTAATGTCATAGTTTATGGTGTAGTCCTGGCAAGTCGATCTGATAAAACTCATCGGTGTGTAAATAAAATAGAATGAAGACCATGAGAAAAAAAACAGACGAAAACCCCGCCAATGCAAAGGAATACTATACATTTTGGTTTTAGAAAGAGAAGAAAAAGAAATAAAAAAGACCCATGAAAATCGGAGGTTCCCATCTATTCGACGTCAATACGGAGAACAGCCAAGAGCCAAAGATGAGCGTAGTGGAGATGGATTCACGGACGTGCTTCCTGTCGCGGTGTCTTTGGTATCTAAGGTTGGTAGCTCTAACCAACCACAATAGTTTTATGTTATAGAGTCTGTACAATTTTTTGTAGCACTATGAAACAACTTTCTTCTTTGTAAACCATTGTTGTTCTGTTTGTTAAGTCACCAAATAAATATATTGCGCAAATATCTTCCATCATGGGTCTAAGATATTGGTTCGGTGTTGTGAATGTTGTTGCATTTTTGATAAATTTGGTCAAAGTTGATAATGTTTGATTTAAGATTAGACTGATATGAGTAATAATGTCAAATGGAGAGTGTATGCTTTGTGGAAGTTCCTTCTAGAAATATCCCAATTATCTAGTACCCCATTTCCCGCGGGATTATTACTCCGGAGGGCCATTTTGGTAAGACCAGGGCACAAGGGGGTGGTTTTTCTATTTCAAATTTGCCCAATTAGGGCGCTAGAATCACTTGGCATTAATTAGTAAAATATCACAACAACTAATATCC
>NC_057804.1:34542905-34616438 GCF_018294505.1 Triticum aestivum | reverse complement strand
TGGACTTGTTTATCCTACAAATAGAAACCCAACATTCTATTTTGAAGTTTTACCAAGATGGAACCGTGACTTGGAGAGAAGGCGCCATGCCGAGTTTTGCAATGATGGTGCCAGGGTTTGAATTTTGGAGTACATCATCTCTCATTATGAGTCTAGCCAGCCTCTTCATGTTCTTTCAATTCTCTTGTGTTTCTAAAGCATTGCTTCCCGGCGATCTTAATAAGTTCATGTCAAAGGTGGCCTCGAAGCCGGCAAAGGGG
The DNA here is from genome assembly GCF_018294505.1 of Triticum aestivum. Lineage (NCBI taxonomy): Eukaryota > Viridiplantae > Streptophyta > Magnoliopsida > Poales > Poaceae > Triticum > Triticum aestivum. Next base: position 34,616,178 of record NC_057804.1, on the reverse strand, counting down.
ACGGGAGTGGTGGCCGATTTCCCACTGTCAACGTAGTAGACGATGTCGTGTACACAAGGAGCTGACCTGCTACGTCTCGGTCTTACTTGGCTTGTGACACATCATAGGCTCATCGAATGGTGGCAATGGAGCCTGTGAGCCAGTTCTAGGGCTTGTCGGGCATGAGCCAGTGTAGAGTAGTCACTGGCCATCATGTTCATATTCCAAATTTAATAGTTGAGTACACCATCTCTCGTTATAAGTCTAGCCAACATCTTCATATTCTTTCAATCCTCTTATTTTTCCTAAAGCATTGCTTCCCCATGATCTTAGCAAGTTCATGTCAAAGGTGGCCACGAAGCCGACAAAGTGGATGGGAGCGACGATTGATTGCCCACTCACAACATAGTAGATGACGCCATCGTACACAATGGACTCGACCAACTATGTCTCGGTCTTACCTGGCGTGGGCGCGAGTGGATAACACTAGGCTTGTGTGATGTCGGATGCTAGCGGTGGAGTATGTGAGCCAGTTCTAGGGCTTGCTGGGTAGAAGCGGGTGTTGAGTAGTCCCCGTGCCTGCAACAATAGGCATATTTTAGTTATAAGTTTAATATGCCTCTATCATGCACAGTACGCATATTTTAATCCGAATTTAATAGTTGCAGATTACACATGGAAAAAGGACATCTAAAATGAGTGCGGCGTTTCGGTGCCCGGGTGCATCTGCACCCGTTCAAAAAAAATTCGTAAAAATTTCAGAAAAATTCAAAAAATTCCGAAAAAAATTGAGGTGGTGGACAATTTGATGCGTGAGGTGCGCCCCAATTTTCAAAACATTTGGACTTATGTGCAGCTCTCAGCAAAAAAGACAAATCAGACCAAAACAGTATATGAACAGTACACATTTTTACAGACCTCCGATTTATATTTTTTGCTGAGAGCTGCACATAAGTCCAAATGTTTTGAAAATTGGGGCGCACCTCACGCATCAAATTGTCCACCACCCCAATTTTTTTTGGAATTTTTTGAATTTTTTTAGTATTTATTTTGATTTTTTTGGTGAGCGCAGGTGCAGATGAGCTCGGGCTCAGATTTGGATTTTCGATCTAAAATCCCACTCCCTCCATTTCAAAATAGATAACCCAACTTTATACTAAAGTTAGTACAAAGTTGAGTCATCTATTTTGAAACGGAGGGAGTAGATGAGAGGAAGCCTGCCTCTCCTTGAGAGTGAGTTAAGTGGGTTAGTGGCCCATTGACACATACATTTTCAAAAATTGAACATTTAACTACATTTTTTAAAACAAAAATATATATTCAAGACTGCGTTAAATAAAAATATTAAAAACCATTTTCATAGGCCAAGAACAAAAGTCCCGCCTACTATTATTTTTTTCAATTGTTCATTTATTAAAAATGGTCACGAATAAATCACAAACCAAATTTGTTCCATATGTAAAACTATTTTTGGGATTAGTATATGTGGATATGTTCATATATTTCAAAAAATGATGTTCATTACTATCAATAGTTTTTATGTGTGTATCTTGAAGAGTAATATGGTAATACATTTTAGAATAAATATGCATTCATTTAAAAATAAAATGCTCACAACTTCAATAATAAAATGTTTGTGTATATCCCGCAAAAAAACATTAGTGTATATTAGAAAAGATCTTCATGTACTCACCATGAAAAATAGTTGTAAAATGAATGGAAAGATGAACTAAAAAGCCTTTTAAAGTACAAATGGAATATTAAAAACACAACACAGTAAATTAACAAAACAAATAGAAATAAAAACTACTTCCTTCTCACACTCAGCAACGACTGGGTGGCTTCGGCAAGGGTGAGACATCTTCAGCGGCGTGCCATCGACCGGTTCAGGACAATGAACATAATCCCGAGGACTTTGATCTATTTCCAGGCGTATGTACCACTAGTTTGATCAATAAATCCGAAGCCTCTTTCGGATAGAGAAAAAAAGAGTAAAATGGCAAAGTACCTAGTTATTGGGCCGGCCCAATAACACTACGCTCCAGGCTGGTTCCAATCTAATGCGGCCCGGCCTGAGTTCCTCTTACGGCCCAAGCTCCAGGTCGGTTTCTCTTTGGAGGAACAGTCGGTCTCGGATGCAACCTGATCTTTTTTTCCCCACCTGTCCGCAAACCCTCCCCCAACCCGCACGCATCGGCACCGCATCTCCTCGCTCTGCCGCGCCGCCGCCGCCGCCATGAAGCGTTCCTTCGACGCCATGGAGGCGAAGCCGGTGTTCCTCTCCAAGGAGGAGCGCCAGCGCCTCGCGCTCGAGCGCCGCCAGGCGGCCGTCGCCGACCAGCGCCGCTCCGCGCTCGACATCCTCCAGTCGCTCCCGCGGCCCCCTCCGCCGCCTCCCCCGTCCGTCGCCCCCCGGGACTCCTCCTCGTCCCACCGCGACCCCTCCGACCGGGACAGGGGGGACAGGGGGGACAGGGACCGCGACCGGGACCGGGACCGCCGCCGCGACGACGACTCCCGCCGGGACCGAGATCGGGATCGCGACCGCGACCGCGACGAGCCTTCTCGCCGGGACCGGGACCGGGACCGCGACCGCGACCGGGACAGGGAGCACCGGGACAGGGAGCGCGGGGAGCGGGACAAGGACCGGGAGAAGGACCGGCTGGAGAAGATGGCGGAGAGGGAGCGGGAGAAGGAGCTGGAGGCCATCAAGGAGCAGTACCTGGGGTCCAAGAAGCCCAAGAAGCGGGTCATCAAGCCCTCGGAGAAGTTCCGCTTCTCCTTCGACTGGGAGAACACGGAGGACACCAGCCGCGACATGAACATGCTCTACCAGGCGCCGCACGAGGCCCGCCTGCTCTACGGCCGCGGCTTCCTCGCCGGCATCGACCGGCGCGAGCAGAAGAAGGCGGCCGCCGTGTTTGAGAAGGAGACCCGTGCTGAGCAGCGCCGCAAGTTCGGCGTGGAGGACCGGCCCGAGGATGATGTGGCTGATAAGAAGAAGGCCGCCGCCGCGGAGATGTATGATGCCTTCGACATGCGGGTGGACAGGCACTGGTCTGAGAAGGGCATCGAGGAGATGACCGAGCGGGATTGGCGTATTTTCCGCGAGGACTTCAATATCTCCTACAAGGGGTCTCGCATACCCCGGCCGATGCGCAACTGGCCCGAGAGCAAGCTTGGGACTGAGCTGCTTCGTGCTATTGAGAAGGTTGGGTACAAGAAACCATCGCCCATCCAGATGGCTGCCATTCCGCTTGGTCTCCAGCAGCGTGATGTCATTGGTATTGCCGAGACAGGTTCGGGCAAGACTGCAGCTTTTGTGCTTCCTATGCTGTCGTACATTACTCGCCTGCCGCCTATTAGCGAGGACAATGAGGCCGAGGGTCCTTATGCTGTTGTCATGGCACCTACTCGTGAGCTTGCTCAACAGATTGAGGAAGAGACGGTCAAGTTTGCAACCTATCTAGGCATTAAAGTCGTTTCCATTGTTGGTGGTCAGTCCATTGAGGAGCAAGGTTTCAAGATTAGGCAGGGCTGTGAAGTTGTAATTGCAACGCCTGGTCGGCTTCTTGATTGTCTGGAGAGAAGGTATGCTGTGCTCAACCAGTGCAACTATGTTGTACTTGACGAGGCTGATAGGATGATTGATATGGGATTTGAGCCACAGGTTGTTGGTGTCCTTGATGCGATGCCATCAAGTAACCTGAAACCTGAGAATGAGGAAGAGGAACTGGATGAGAAGAGGATTTACAGGACAACTTATATGTTCAGTGCCACCATGCCACCTGCTGTCGAGCGCCTTGCGAGGAAGTACCTCCGGAACCCAGTTGTCGTCACAATTGGTACAGCTGGCAAGGCCACAGATCTGATAACCCAAAATGTGATCATGGTGAAGGAGTCAGAGAAGATGTCACGACTCCAGAAGATACTCACAGATCTTGGGGACAAGACGGCCATTGTATTCTGCAACACAAAGAAGTCAGCAGACAACCGTGCCAAGGATCTGGACAAGGCAGGTTTCCGCGTCACAGCACTGCATGGAGGGAAGTCACAAGATCAGAGGGAGATCAGCCTTGATGGATTTAGGAACCGCAGGTTCAATGTTCTTGTGGCGACTGATGTTGCAGGGCGTGGTATTGATATTCCTGATGTCGCTCATGTTATTAACTATGAGATGCCTAGTTCAGTTGATACATACACACATCGCATCGGAAGAACAGGGCGTGCAGGAAAGAAGGGACTTGCCACTTCATTCTTGACTCTGGATAACACTGATATTTTCTTCGATCTGAAACAGATGCTTACTCAGAGCAATAGTCCCGTCCCTCCAGAACTTGCTAGGCATGAGGCGTCAAAGTTTAAGCCAGGATCGGTTCCCGATAGACCTCCAAGAAGAAATGACACTGTCTATGCATCTCACTGAAGCAATCTGCCGCAGAAGAGGTGAGATTCTTCTTGGGTACAATTCAGGGCCACCTTCTACTGTGTCGAGATTTAGTACTTACGAGGTACAAACATCATAACAATTGAACCATTATCTTTTCCTGTTTGCAAATCAGCCTTTCTATTTCTGTAATCTAAGTATATTTGGATATTTCTGTGATGATTCAGAACTGGACCTATGTATCTTATTGTACTGTGGGTGCCATAATGCAACTGTCATGCCCAAACATCGACTGCTTTTGAAGTGTTATTTGCAGGTTAAACAAACTGAGTTCATTTTTTGTACAGCCAGTTAATTGCTTCAGATTCATTTTCTATCATTTTTGCAGAGGGCAAATGCTCAATCTTGATCTTCATTGTGGAGATTTATGTGGTTCTTTCAACATTATAGTCTCAAGAGGTGCCAACTTTCTTATTTCCTTTTTTTGCTGTTATATGCACTTCAGTATTCAGTTCTAGAGGCATGTATCACTTTTTAAGTAAGCTATATGTAAAATGAGACTTGAAAATGACCCAGCTACCATGCCAAAAAACATTTTGATTGTGTTGGGTCTCATTATAATTTTATTATACACTTTATTCAAGAATGGATAGAAAGTGCTTTTGTTTGGCTCAACTTCGGAGTTCTAGGCAATGATTATGAGTGTGCGTAGGTGCTGAAGCCTGTTGAATAACTAGCCTTAGATCAATGGCTATGGTAGAAATATAGTCCATTACTTATAGTCATTCGTTGTTGGTTCTATGGATTGAACTTTTTGAGAGAGTACAGCTAGAGTTAAGTGTTTATATGTAGTCATATGAGAGCAGTTAAGATAATTGATCGTGCTCTGCTCTGTGTTTTGCGTTTGTTGATTGCCATGTTGATAAAATATGTGTCACAATGTGCCTGAGGGTAATAACTGGTAAGAGTAATGATTTATCAGAGAGAATTGGAAGTTCCATCTGATTGAAATTTTGGCTGACCCATTTGGCCATTTCTGTACTAGTCCTGTACAATCAGTGCATACTGCTGAAACCAAAGACATTGTGCTGGATAACCTATTCTGTTGTGTGTTTATGATGTAAAGTCGCAGATATACTTTGTGAAGATCAGATCGTAGGTGTTTGTGCGCTTAGACAATTTTAGAAATTGCACCCCCACTATTGCCTGTTAATATTTCTGAGTTTTTGATCTTCAGTGAAGAAATGATGGCATTTTTAAGACGGATCCCATTTTCAACTATAGTCCTTCAACACCGTGGGACCCCCAGCTGGAAACCCTAAACCCACATAACCCCTTTCTGCCTCACATTCTCGCCACTTTGTGTGGGCTTCATCTTGCCCCCACACGCCCCATGAGACATGATGAATTTTAGTGATTTCAAGGCCATTTCGAGTAAGCAGTAGTTGTCCCGGTAGTCTTAGAAAACTCATATGGAAAACTCCCTCTGTTCCAAAATATTTGAAGTACTATGTTGTCGTAAGTCAAAACTTCTCAAGTTTGACCAAGTTTACAATTTTTTTTTTACTAATATCCACACTATCAAATATATATGGTAGGAAAATATTTTATGATGAATGAAATTAATATATGTAGTAGGAAACTAATTTTGTGTTGTGGATGTTGGTATATTTTTCTGTAGACTTGGTCAAACTTCTTGTAGAAGTTTGGCTTAGGACAAACATAGAACTTCAAACACTCCCTCCGTACCAAAATAGAAGATGTTTTTGCAGTTCAAATTGAACTGCAAAAATGTCTTATATTTTGATAGAGAGGTAACGGAGGGAGTATCTCTTAACAGAGGAAACGAACAGACGGTCCTGCTAATGGTATTGAAGAGGACATTTGCAGTGGGCATTGTGGCATAAAAAATGACGTTTGTAGTGGCACAGGCATAATTTCAGGGTTTCAGTTGATCCATGTGTTACAGTTTCAGCTCGTGTGTTTCATTTTTAAGTCTCTTAAAACCATTCTTCGTGATTTTGACCCTAGTCAATTATTATTGGAATCTAGAATACGCATGTTCAGACGTGCCAGTGGGAACCATGCTATGTTTTAAGGTGCTGAAAATTGCAAGTTTGTAAACTAATTTAATTAAATTCACCTGCCATTCTACTGCTCTAAAAATAGTAATTTTTCATGCTTGAGCATATCCCATCATCAAATGTCTCTAGTCATACCTTCTCATGCTTGTGTCTCAAACCACCTGGCTTCTTGCTGTGCGTTTCAAATGTAGAGTTGATTTATGTAAGTAAATACCCCCTCCGTTCCATAATTCTTGTCGTGGTTTTAGTTCACCGTGACGAGAATTATGGGACGGAGGGACTTTGTGCGGCACACTCAGATATTGTTTTCCCGTCTTGTCATAACTTGGAAGGGAAAGCAGGGTGAGCATTTCACATCACCCTAGCATCAGGAAATCCCAACTCATTGTCCGCTTCCATGGATGATGTTGTGAAGGATGGCACTGAACTTGACGAAAGCATGCTAGATTAGGTTGTGGATTTGAAGGGGTGATGCAGTGCAGATTAGCTGAGCAAATTCGGATGTACGCTCAGTTTTCCGATGAAATTGGCCAGCCCCGTTGAATTCTCTAACTCGTTTGGTAGTACTACCTGGCCTGGTTGCTCTCCTTCTTCGGTGCTTCCACCGCTCAACGCCGGTACAAAAGCAACCAGCACCCACGCGGCCAGAGCACCGATCGCCATTCAGAGCATCGATCCGCCATGGCGAGCACTGTCTCTGTGGTGAACCCGCACGAGAAGATGGTGCCGCCGGCATCGAGCTGCGCACAGCGCCGTGCGACTTCCGGTTCCCGACCCAGAACCAGACGCGCCACTGCTACGTGCGCTACATCGAGTACCACAGGTGCATCAAGGCCAAGGAGGGCGACACATCACGTCGGACTGCGGCAAGTTCCAGCGCTACTACACATCTCTCTGCTCCTCTGCAACACCCCGCCATTGACGAGGATGTAGCTTGGCCACGGCTGCTTCCAGCCTCCGCCCCACAGTGGTTGCAGCTCTTCCCGACCTGTGGTTGTGTAAACCTCATCAATTATCTGGATGTCACCTGGTGCTTGTGGAAAAAGGAACAATCTCTTGGTATCAAGCGAGGTGCAGTAAGAATGCAAACAATCAAAGATAACACATTGATCATCTACTACTAAGGTGTGCATATGTATTAGCCCTTTATTCGCTTCACCAATGCCGGTTGTTCTTTCAAGAGTTACAAAGCAGGATCTATCCTGCGGTGGTCCGTGGAATCGTGTCCACTCTTTGCTTCTTGGCAGCTACGGATGATGATGTTTCAGGCGGTGTCACCGTGACTTTTGTTTTCCCCACCGCAATGAACGCCACTCTCTTCCTCGTATCGGGCTTGACATCTCTGCGTGGTGCCGGCGCAGCACCGGGCGTGCTAACAAGAGAGCCCGGAGTGTTTTGATCATTTGGTAGTCGCCTCCCACTGTGAGAATCTCCAGCGTCGCCGCAACGGGTGGCTTTATCTGGTTGGTCAGACAGAGAAGCATCATGTTGTTGCTTGGCTGGGGTGTTTGCTCCATCAAGGCTTTCCATCTCTGATAATGTCACATCTGCAGCATTAGAACTTATAAGAACCCTTTTCAAAGTATGACACGATAAACACATAAATAAACCAGCATTCATGTTCTATTATATACTACTCTAGTGATCTAAACGCCCTTATATTTCTTTACGGAGGGAGGGAGTACAAAACAACTGATGTAAAAGAAAAAGTACAACATTTTGGCAGCATGTGCACTTTAGTTTCCAAGTTGGAGCACGCAACCCCAAATATATATTAAAATTGCAATGGAAATAATAGCAAATAAGACCATAGTGGGAATTCACTAAGCACAATCCCTGCCACCATTCAACTAGGCTAACTGACTAACTGTTGTTTTCGTTGTAAAAACTGTCAGTCATATAGAGATATATGGCTACTATGCCAAAATATCATGCTAAACAACATTAGTCCACCATAAGTTACAAATCCCCAAAGCATACTCTTGAGAGTTTTTCAAATGTCATCTAACATAAGTGACAATGGAGATGGTATCAGAAAACATACTTAAGTGTCATCATTACTTCCAGATAGTCAACTGGAGGTGAATGTAATAGAGCCACCAAGGCCCTTCATCTCCATTCATACTCATCCCATATCTCTTCCTACCACTTCCTACTACATATATTTGTTTATTAATACATACTGTATTTTCAGTTTAGATTACTTAACAGAAAACAATTTTTCATTTGCATGCCTCTAGGATACAATCGCATGGGATTCTTTTAGTATCAGCAGGAACTCATGTATAAGTATTGCAGAAAATGCAACCATGAACTCCAAATGTTCATATATCATGAATCATAGAAGGTAAAGTGTTCCAACCTTCACTAACAAGTCCAATGGTCTCATACTTGATTGATGAATCCGGAGTGCACTTCAGACCCTCATCTTGGGTTTTCTGACTGCTAGCTTTGGTCTTTTCATGCAAAACAAATTTATCTTTCACCCATACACACTCCAGGATAGTATTGGGATCATTGCTCGAGGGGTAGTACTCTCTGAAAGCCTGTGAAATGCAGAGGCAAAACCAAGGAGTTATGTAGTGAGGTAACTGCAAGGTCCAGCAACTGCACATTTGTGTGAAAGCACGATCTTAAGCAATACATATTTTTGCATGATCAACAAGGATACACAGAGTGCTAGTGTGGAAGCAAAACATACCTGTACTTTATCAATACTGATCTTAACAGCCTGCTTTTTATCCGTAAGATCAGTAACCTTGTTGTGCACTGATACAACATCAAGTAACATCTGCAAACATAATATCAGAGGGTAAGCCTCTTAGGCAAAATCTCTGCATAAAGAGACAAATAAGATAATTGGCACGCATATCATTCCAAGTTGACATTTCTTCCTTTTCGAAGAAAGAAGTTGACATTTCTTAGATTCCTAATTAATACACATAACAGTTTGACTACCACCCGCAAAAAAAAAACAGTTTAACTACCAAGTTAGTTGCTGCATAAATATATGGGTGGTTATTTGCTGAACTTCATTGATAGAATCATTCATAGCCATGCCTGTAGACTATGTGGCTCACCTGTTGGGTCAGGACCCTCACTCTTGCAAGCAAAGCAAGCACTGCAGTGCAAAGTTCTACAAAAAAAGATCTAGCAAGTAAAAAGCTGATCTGACTGTAGTATGGATCAAGGAACTTTGGATAGGTAGCAATCAACTCCGAATGAAAGTTACTACGGGATTTGTTTCCAGTGGCAACCCAAGTGTGGGTATACACCTTATTTTATTTCTGCTAAGAAAATAACAGAACAAAAAAAAGGATACACTGCTCCCTTCATAACAGGTTCAGCCATCTGCACAAAATACAGAAAGCATTAGTGCTTTCCCTCTGATGTGCTAACCAAGTTAGCTATCTCCGGTCTCGAAGTTGATCAAGAATGATCTGCAAACTACAACGACTCATCCAGAAGTATGCATCATGCAGTTACAAAATATAGAATTTCTCGGGTAATGAGCTTCATGTACCATATAAGGATTTATACTAAATACATCGGAACCTTGCAAGCACGCAAGGATAATCACAATACTTTGCCGTTGTATCCTTAGTTAGCTAAACAAAAGAAGTAAACCAACTGGGCAATATTGGTAGACTACCACAGATTCAAATTTCAATATTGCGTAACTCGTTACTTGAAAACAAGTACAAGGAACAAAAGTTATGCTCTATCAACAGCAACATTGCATTTATGATTCCACCAAAATATTTGATTCAGCTGAACAGGATAGTTTGCAAAACGCAACCGGTGTTAACAGGCAACAAAACGCACCTGGGACAGCAAACGGGCAACCCCCAAAAGCCTCTTATAATGGCTATGGTTTGCACCAGGCTTCCTCTTACCCTGCCTATAAAAGAAAATGTTAAGCAATAACCTGAATAGCAGACTAATATAATTATAGCATCATTATACCAAGAATAAAAGCCAAATAAATAATCTGAACTGCCAGGAAATTAAGCACTGCCCATACAAGTGGAAACTTCTAGCTAAGAGCATCTCCAGCCGCGCCCCCAACAGGCCCCCCAGGGAGTATTTTTTTCCGCCGGCGCCCAAAAAACCACCCAGTCGCGCCCCCAAGACGCCGATTAGGCCCATTTTTGGGCCCGGCGATCCCAGGCCGAACCCAGTGCACTGGGGGCGCTTGGGGGCTCCGACTGAAGGGAAAACAGCGCGTGGCCCACTGCTGACTGGCGAAAAAATGTTTTTCCACCTCCAGCTTCGCCCCCCACGAGCACTCCCTCTTTGGCCGCCGTGCCGATCCCGGCACCGCCCACCTACCTACCGCCGCTAGACAGGCCATTTCCCCTCCGAGAAGAGGGAGAGTTCGCCGCGGCAGCGTCCACCCTGCTTCTAGGCGACCTTTTCCGGCGCTCCGGCCACAAAAGCGGGAATCCGGGCTGCTGCGTGCCTACCTCGCCCACCAGGTGTTTGGCGATTTGCGTCGCCCGGCGATGGACTCCGACGACGAGGAGACGTTGGCGGCGCTGCTTGAGGAAGCCAACGCCGACGCCCAGGACGAAGATCACCTCATGGTCCTCGCCGCTCTGGCCGGCCTGCTCGCGAGCAATGCAAAGCCGCGGCGAGGTGGCTCGGCGCCGGGCCGGATGAAGGCAAAGCAGAGGCATCGACTGGAAGACTATTGCTTGCTCTACGCCGACTACTTCACCGATGCTCGACCACACGGCGAGAAGGTATTTCGGCGCCGTTATCGAATGAGCCGGAAGCTCTTCCTCAGGATTGTGAATTCCATGAGGGAGTTCGACAGCTACTTCAAGTGCAAGAAGGATTGCACCGGCAACTTGGATTCACCTCACTCCAAAAGTGCACGACAGCTATGAGGATGATTGCATACAGAGCTCCCGGTGATATACTGGAAGACTACGGACGCATGGCCGAGTCCACCACCATTGAGTGTCTGTACAAGTTCTGCAGGTCAGTGGTGGCAGTGTTTGGACCTCAATACTTGCGATCACCCAATGCTGAAGATACTGCTCGGATCCTAGCACAGAATGCAGCAAGAGGATTTCCTGGGATGCTTGGAAGCATCAACTGCATGCATTGGAAATGAAAAAACTGTCCATTTGCTTGGCAGGGGATGTACAAAGGTGCCAAAGGCGATTGCAGTGTGATACTTGAGGCAATGGACACACAGGATCTCTGGATTTGGCACTCCTTCTTTGGTATGCCAGGAACTCACAATGACATCAACGTACTGCAGTTCTCACCAGTCTTTGCCAAGCTTGTTGAAGGTCATGCTCCTCCGGTGAACTTCGAGGTCAATGGGCACCACTACAACAAGGGATACTACCTAGTAGATGGCATCTATCCGAGATGGTCCACATTTGTGAAGACTATCTCAAACCCTGTGCCAAGAGGCAAGAACTCCTACTTTGCCAGGTGTCAGGAGGCTTGCAGGAAGGATGTCGAGCGGGCATTTGGTGTGCTCCAATCTCGATTTGCTCTTGTCCGGTACCCCGCTCAGACCTGGTTGAAAGATCAAATGTGGGAAGTCATGACTTGCTGTGTCATCTTGCACAACATGATCACTGAGAGCGAGCAGGAAGAGGCAGTGTTTGACAATGAACCATATTACAGGCAAGGCCCTCTTGCCCAAGTTGATCACCAGCTACGGCAACCTGGACTGCTTCCTCAACATGCATTAGGAGATCTGAGACCCACAAGTGCAGCAACAACTACTGCAAGATCTGGTGGAGCACCTATGGAGGCTCAAGGGCAAACGCCTAGCTTGACGCGTGATGAAATATGAGTTTTTATTTGTCGAACTATTTGTTCAACTATTTGATTTATATTAATTTGTTGATTTCTGTGATGAACTATGTGATAAAAAGCTTCTGTTCAATTTGTGCCGAATATGGGCCGAATTGGTCTAATTTGCGCCGAAAGTTGGCCAATTTTGCGCCGAAAATGGGCCGAAATCGGCGTCTGTGGGGCTGGCTGGGAACCCGAGGCTCCCCACGCCGATTTTGTCGCTGGCGCGCCCCCAGGCGGCACTATTTGAAGTCCCTGGGGGGCCGAACGAGTGGAGATGCTCTAAGCTTACATTCATTAGTGAATACACTTTTTCTTTGTTATCTCCTAGAATCAATATAAGGACCACAAATATCATCACAAGACCACAACATGTCCCAACATGAAGGATATGTGTAAGCACATTACTTCTGCCAATGTGTACCATACACACAACAAAAAAATTGCAATTGACATACACATTAGAAGCGACAAAGATTGTTTTACAGGGGCATGCAACAGCACCAGGGATGAGAAACCTGACGAACCTGTTCGGAACAAGAATAGTGTTGGCCGGCTTATGACAGGTGATGACCGGGAACACCGCGTTGATGACCTCCGCGAGATTGGCACTGAGAAGTAGCTTCATGTCCCTCCGCACCTACGCGCCCATCCCAAGCACATACAAATCACACTCGTCAGTTGTTAGTGAATAGCCACTCCCCCGGAAAAAAGTGGGGGAGGGGGCCAAGCAGGTCGTAGTAGTAGGCGTACCTTGAGGAGGTACTGGAAGTAGGCGGCGCCACGGTGCTGGTTCCGGTGCTTGTAGATGAGGCGCTCGAGCACTCCGGACTCCGCCTGCAGGTGGCGCAGCGCCGCCCGCAGGCGATGCTCCTGCCCCTCCTCCGCCGAACCCTCTTGACACTGCGCCATGGCGGTCGCTCCCAGCTTGGTATCTGCCATGTCTAGTTCGTGGATAGATGTAGAATTTAAACTCAATGCTCAACGATCCAATAAAGTACATAAAACATGAAAAATACTACAAATAATAGTGCGTGAATTGGCAACAAAATTCATCAACTTAAGTTAACAAATCAAAAACAAAAATACACAGCTCCAGAGGTAACTAGGAATTACCCAAGTGGCGGATCTAGGATTCTGAAACAGGACGGTCCACTCCCTGATAACCAGGTAGTTTGGTAAATTCGTGAGCATTGCCCTCCAAAGAAGTATGAATCCACATGACTGTAGATGTTGAGGCTGTGCAATTCCTGAATCGTGAACATTATCTTCACTGACAAGAAAAAAAGCAGTCCGGCTGAGTCTCACCTTGCTTTGCGGAACCAGACGATGGGGACGCGGCTGGAGACGCGGCTGCAGCTTGGAGAGGCGTCGAGGGCTGGAGGGTCCAGCCGCCGGCGATGGTGAAGCTGGCCGTGGGGCGGATCGAGATTTGGCACTGCTTCCAACTTGCAAGAATCGACGCGAGATCAAGGGGTGGGTAGGTGAGCGAAGAGAGGAGGGGGGCGGCAAGGGAAGGGGCTACGGGCGGGCGGCGGGCCGACGGCAAGGGAGAGCCGGAACGGAACTGGGAGGCGGCGTGGCGACGGTGTGCTAGCAGTTTCGTTCGTTGCCCTGCTTCTCACGCACGGGTCTGGGTTTGTGGGAAACTGGGAGCGCTTGTCAGTTCGAGCCGCTCTGCAGCGTCACGAGGTCGTAGCGACCAGAGGCACAGAAGAGGTGCTGTAGCGGCGAAGCACTTAGCGCTGCTGGTGCACAATTTCGAAAAACAGTTCATAAATTTGAAAAAATAATTCACAAATTCAAAAATAGTTCATGAATTTGAAAAAAGCATAAAAAATTGAAAAAAAGTGAGCTTGGAAAATAGTACATCAATTTTGACAAAAGAAGTTCACCAAATACGAAAAAAGTTAATCGAATAAGAAAAAAGTTCATTGAATTTAGAAAATTCATCGATTTTCAAAAAAGTTAATAGAATTAGAAAAAAGTTCATGGAATTTGATAAAAAATTCGTCGAATTTGAAAAAAGTTCATCAAATTTGAAAAAAAAGTTCATCGGATTTGAAATTTTTTCATCAAACTCAAAAAAATTCATTGGTATAGAAAAAGTTCATCAAATTTGGGAAAAAGTTCATCAAATCTTAAAATAGTTCATCGAATTCAAAAAAAAGTTCATCGATTCTAAGAAAAGTTCAAAGAATTTGAAAAAAAACGAATTTGTAAAAGTTCATCGACTTTGAAAAAAGTTCATCCAATTTGTAAAGAAGTTCATCGGTTTTTTTAAAAAAATCATCAAATTTGAAAAAAAGTTCATTGAATTTGAAAAAGTTCATCAAATTTAAAAAAAGTTCAACGAATTTTTTTAGAAACTCGTAAATTTTGGAAAAAAAATCATTGAATTTGATGGAAGTTCATGATATTTGAAAAAAGTTCATGAATACAGAATCACAAATTCGAACCAAGTTCGCGCATTGAAGAAAACAAAAAAACAAAAAGGAAAAAGGAATAAGAACCGTGACCGGGAAAAGAATAAAAGAAAGTAACATGTATTTGTACACAAGTGAGTTAGTGTCCTAGTGGTTAGTGCGTTGCGGTCTCCACGATGAGCTCTTGAGTTTGAACCCCGCTAGCACGCTCACCTTTTTTGCTTGGGTTTGAACAAAAAAAAGGGGAAACGGACGGCCCAATTACAAGCGCCTGCAGGCGCCAGTTGGCGAACCGGCGCATAAGCACCAAATAGGATTCACCGAGGAAAAGAGCTACTCAGCTGGGCTAGTGGGCCTTAGATAGTTAAACTACTACTCCCTTGATAAACTAATATAAAAGCATTTAGTACTTCAGTGATCTAAACACTCTTATATTAATTTACGGAAGGAGTATATGGTAAAAAAATCTTATATTAGTTTGCGGAGGGAGTATATGGTAAAAAAATATCTAAATATTCTGGGTGGGTTACGACCCACCGTGCCTATACGTTGCCTCCGCCACTGTCTGGCCGAAGGGGCAATTCCACGTTGCCTCCGCCACTGGCTGGCCGAAGGGGCAATTCCGGGACTTCCTATACGGGAGGTCCCATGTGACGCATTCTGCGTCAGCTAGCTGTTGTTTCACACAAGGTAGTTCATTTGCGGGCTTCATCAACTAGCCGCGCCGCGATGCGCGCACTGCTGAAAAAAGTAATTGCCATCGCAAGGATTCGAACACAGGATCAACTGACCTTGATGATGTGTTCCTACCAACTATCCTAGCAGTCAAATATGATTATTTCGTACATCAAACGTAAAGAACCAGACACATTGCACAGATCCGAATTAGTTAAGGGATTTCGAAAGCATTTTTTTTCAAAAATGGAGTATTATGTGAAACACAAACATTTTCCAAATTTGTGAACATTTTTTTAAAATCTATATATTTTCAGGAAAAACAGGGCCATTTTTAAAAAAATTATGAACATTTTTTTCTAAGCAGGAACATTTTTTGACATTACGAAACAATTTGTTCAAAACACATTTTTTCAAAAATTCAGAAAACATGAACATTTTTTGAATAGGTGAACAAAATTGAAAACTCAGGAACATTCACGCACATACATTGTTGAGTGAAGCTCAATATTGTACACACAAACCTACCTATCAAACAAATACAATAGAAGGCACGCGCATAATA
Organism: Triticum aestivum; assembly: GCF_018294505.1. Classification (NCBI taxonomy): domain Eukaryota; kingdom Viridiplantae; phylum Streptophyta; class Magnoliopsida; order Poales; family Poaceae; genus Triticum; species Triticum aestivum. The sequence goes on along the minus strand of NC_057804.1, from coordinate 34,600,239 downwards.
AATTCCTTGTTTTAAAAGTGCACACAAACATATAGCGTATATATGTTGTGTGGAAATGTATGTGCTATGCATATCTTTCGAGAGGATGCGTGTAGTATACACACATACATAATTTTTTGTGAGATGATATGTATGTGCAGTATACACACACACGCATTGATGGTGGAAGATTGTATGTGTTTAGCATTTAATTGATGGTTTTACTACCTGCCGAAATGTGGAGATGTTAATGGAAGCGTATATATGCATTTGTATAGACTGCATTGATGGTGGGAGATTGTAGCATTTGATATATATTGTTTTCTTTTTTGTGAAACATATATCGATTGATGATGCGTGTGTGATATACTGTATATGATGATTTGTGTACGATTAGTAGGGGGCGGTGGCTCTGCATCAACCATGGAGATCGTAAGTTTTGCTTCTCGTTGCTCTACATGTTGGTCAATTTATTCATTCACTCAATATTGTTTCACACGTTGTATAGTGATGAGGAACACTAGATGAGAAGAAAGAAAACACATGCCAGATGTGTTTGGCTACTTCTAGATGCTTTCACTCTAGTGTAGTATTTTTTTCCTTTTCTTTTCTATCCTACCTACTGTTTTCTAGAGTCTTCTAGTTGTGAGTAGCTATGAGTAGACTAGTGAAACTTACATAATGTTTTTTAGAGTATTCTAGCTATAAGTAGAAGTATGTGAAGGCTTCCCAAAGCCCTATAGATAGAGGTCCTCACCTCTACTTTGAACCCAGACTATGTACCCTACCTATAATAGAACTTGTTGTTCTTATCTAAGATCTTGGAGTAGATCTTGTGCCCTAGGAGTTCTGGATTGAACTCTTGCTGCCCTATCAGCCTACATTCACCTCTAGAGCGATATCTAGCGCAACACGTTGAAGTTGTTCCTTCAACACTTGTGTTGTACACATTGTAGCAGCAAGGTGGAGTTGCTCCTCCACAACATTTGTGATGCTTCAGATGGTATCAGAGCCTCGTTGACCCATAATCGTTCTTGCTGTCCTCTTCGAGAGCAAGTTGCGGCAAGCAATGGAGCAACTGGAGAAGATGATGGATGCTGCTGAACAACAAATCAAAGAGCTGCGTGAAGATCTTAATAGGAGATTTGACCAGCTGGTTGAGATGATAAGAAAGGGTGTTCCCCCCTTTACCAATGAAGGAGATTCATCTAAAGAAGAGGAAGATGTTCATCAAGGAAGAAGGAGAGGTAATCTTGGAGCAAGATCGCCACGACAACATGTTGTTCAACGTGCTTCAAGAAGGCCAATTTATGTTGAGGCTTCTGAAGGTGAAGAATATGATGATGCCCTTGAAGAACCAAATCTCTATGCATATCGGAGAGCACCCAACCCTACATATGCAAGAGATACATACAAGGTGAAAGCTGAGATCCCAAGTTTTAATGGAAATGTTGACATTGAAGGGTGCCTGGATTGGTTATATGAAGTGGAGACTTTCTTTGAGGTCATGGAGGTTCCGGAAGATCGTAGAGTTCCTTTGGTCGCATACAAGCTGAAAGGAGGAGCTGGTGCATGGTGGCATCGCGTTCAAGAGGAACGCAGGCTGAGAGGAGAACCTCGTGTTAGAACTTGGCGACAAATGAAAGGCCTCTTGAAAGGGAGATTTTTGCCCGCTGATTATGACCAGATCCTATTTATCCAATTTCAAAATTGTGCTCAAGGAAATAGGACTTTTTCAGATTACACGGAGGAGTTTCTAAGGCTACAAGTGAGGTGCAACCTTGCTGAAACTGAAGAGCAACAAGTTGCAAGGTACATCAATGGTCTCAATGATGCTATTCAAGATCGATTGATGATGCAACAAATCAGGTCCGTTGATCAAGCACAAGCTCTAGCCTTAAAGGCCGAGAGGTTTGTGAGGATGAGAAAGACAACTAAGGCTCCATATCCTCCATATTCTCATACCGAAGGCTCATCTAGGAGCCAACCTAATAGATTGGAAGAAAAGACCACTCCACCAAAGACAAAACAGCCCATCCCGAAGCAAACTAGAGGCAAGGGTAAGGCAAATGAAGGCCCAAAGTGCTATAAATGTGGTAAAGAGGGACACATATCCAGTGGTTGCCCACTAAGGAAATTTGTTAACACGACTATCCATGATGGTGAAAGCAATGAGGAAGAATATGAATTTGAAGATGTAGACGGACAAGAGGTTTGTCAAGAACAAGGTGAAGAGGTGGTATGTGTGATCCAACGTGTCCTATGTTCCACACCACAACTCGATGACACACAACGAAAGAAAATATTTGAGAGCAAATGCACAGTGAATGGCAAGGTATGCAAACTAGTGATTGATAGTTGCAGCTGTGAGAATCTTATCTCCCAGAAGTTGGTGGACCATTTAAAGCTTGAAACCCATGATCATCCAAATCCCTACACTATTGGATTGATCAAGAAAGGAGTGAATATGAGGATCACCAAACAATGCAACCTGCCACTTTCTTTGGGTAAGCATTATCGCTCAAATGTGTTGTGTGATGTGGTTGACATGGATGCCAGCCATGTTCTTCTTGGGAGGCCTTGGCAATTTGATGTGGATACTACACACAAGGGCAAGGAAAATTCTTACTCTTTCATTTGGAACAAGAGAAAGATCATTATCTTACCAAACAAAACCGAAGGTAATACCTCTAATGAGGAGGGGAAAACTATGTTAACTATCTCCCATACCTCTCATGAGTTTATGGAAGACTTGAAGGAGGCAGATTTGTGTGTTGCACTTGTTGTAAAGGGAGAAGAGCACCTGACTGTTAAAATTCCAGCAAAGGTACGTGGTTTATTGGCAGAATTTCAGAACATACTTGGGGAGCCACATGGCTTGCCACCGATGAGAGGAATTCAACATAGAATTGACTTAACTCCGGGAGCAAGTCTTCCTAATCTTCCACACTATCGAATGATCCCAAAGAAGCATGATATATTGAAGGAGAAAGTGGAGGAATTGTTTCAAAAGGGGCACATTCGAGAAAGTATTAGCCCATGTGTTGTACCAGCCCTACTCGCGCCAAAGAAAGATGGGTCTTGGCGCATGTGTACGGACAGTAGAGCCGTTAACAAGATCACTGCAAGGTATAGATTCCCTATTCCCCATATGGATGATATGTTGGATCAGCTTAGTGGAGCAAGAGTGTTCACAAAGCTAGATTTAAGAAGTGGATATCATCAAATCCGTATAAGACCCGGGGATGAATGGAAGACCACCTTCAAGACAAAGGAAGGGTTGTTTGAATGGCTAGTCATGCCATTTGGACTCTCAAATGCACCAAGTACCTTTATGCACTTAATGAATCAAGTCCTTAGACCCTTCTTATCCCACTTTGTTGTGGTCTATTTCGATGACATCTTGATCTATAGCAAGGATGAGGACGAACACTTTGATCACATTCGGAAGGTGCTAGAGGTACTAAGGGAAAATGAGCTCTACATCAACTTGAAGAAATGTGTTTTCCTGCAAACACAACTTCTTTTTCTAGGATTCGTCATAACATGTGATGGTATCCGTGTTGATGATTCTAAGATTAAAGCAATCCGAGAATGGCCAACTCCGAAGACCATTTCTGAGGTAAGAAGTTTTCATGGCCTTGCAACTTTCTATAGGCGATTTGAGAATTTCAGCACTATCATGGCACCTATTACCGAGTGTTTGAAAAAAGGAAAGTTCCAATGGACAGAAGTAGCTGAAGCTAGTTTCAATGAGATTAAACAAAAACTATCACAAGCTCCTGTCTTGGTGCTACCTGATTTCAACAAGACTTTTGAGTTGGAGTGTGATGCAAATGGAGTAGGCATTGGAGCTATCCTATCTCAAGAAAGGAAGCCCATTGCTTTCTTTAGTGAGAAGTTAAGTGAAGCTAGACAGAAGTGGAATACCTATCAGCAAGAATTATATGTCGTTTTCAGAGCGTTGAAAACTTGGGAAGTCTACTTGCTGCCTAAAGAGTTCATTGTTTATAGCGACCATCAATCCTTGAAGCATTTTATATATCAAAAGCATGTTGACCGCATGCTAGCAAGATGGGCAGCATATCTGGAGAGGTTTAACTATCTCATCGTGCATAAATATGGAATAACTAATAGAGTGGCCGATGCTTTGAGTCATCGTGCATGCCTCTTGACTTCTTTTGAAGCTGAACTTCCGGGCATGGATCAAATAAAGGAGTTGTATGAGGGTGACGAAGACTTTGGCCATGTTTGGGTAAAGCACGCAAGGGGCCAACCATTAGGTGATGACTATTTGATGCAAGATGGATATCTCTTCAAAAATGGTCGTTTGTGCATTCCTAGAAGTTCTCTATGTGACAAGCTGGTTAGAGAGCTCCATTCAAGTGATCTTAGTGGCCATGTTGGACGGGAGAAGACTATCACTAGCCTGGAAGCTCGCTAGTTTTGGCCACAACTAAAAAGAGATGCTAGAAAGTTTGTTCAGCGATGCCCAATATGTCAAACCTGCAAAGGCCAAGTCGAGAACACAGGGTTATACATGCTTTTGCCTGTTCCTGTCGCTCCATGGGAGGACATCTCTATGGACTTTGTCTTGGGCTTGCCAAGAACAAGACGAGGAAGTGATGTTGTATTTGTGGTCGTGGATAGATTCTCTAAGATGGCTCATTTCATCCCATGCCGCAAAAAAATGGATGCTCATCATGTGGCAAACCTATTCTTTCGAGAAGTGGTCAGACTTCATGGAGTACCAAGGTCCATCGTCTCAGACCGTAATAGCAAGTTTCTTGCTGCATTTTGGCTCACTTTATGGAAGCAACTCAACACTGAATTGAAATTTTATAGCACTGCTCATCCACAAACAGATGGACAAACAAAAGTGGTGAACAAGTTTTTGGGTAATCTGATCCGTTGCATTTGTGGAGAAAGAAAGGGACAATGGGATTTGGCTTTATCTCTTGCAGAATTCTCCTACAATAACTCCAAGCATAGATCCACAGGAAGGAGCCCTTTTTCCATTGTCTACACTAAAGTTCCATCACATGTGGTGGACCTGGTGAAGCTACCATCAAGGGGAAACTCAAAATCAGCATTGTCCTCTGCTGATAATTACACCAAGTTATTTGAAGAGATTCGCGGTGCTTCGGAAGCACAAAATCAAAAATATAAACAACTTGCTGATTGCAAAAAGGAGGCCAAAATCATTCCAAGCCGGTGATAAGGTGATGGTCTACCTCCGAAAAGAGAGGCTGCCTTTAGGTATTAAAGGGAAACTTAGGCAGCGAAGGTATAGGCCCTTCTCTATCGTGAGGAAGATAAATGATAATGCTTATGTGATAGATCTTCCAAGCGATATGGGTATCTCCAACACTTTCAATGTTATGGACTTGACTCTCTACCATCCAGAAGAAGCGCTCTATGAAGATAACTCGAGGGCGAGTTCCAAACAACCAGGGGAGAATGATGAGGAACACTAGATGGGAAGAAAGAAAACAAATGCCACATTTGTTTGGCTACTTCTAGATGCTTCCACTCTAGTGTAGTATTTCTTTTCTTTTCTTTTCTATCCTACCTACTGTTTTCTAGAGTCTTCTAGTTGTGAGTAGCTATGAGTAGAATGGTGAAACTTACATAATGTTTTCTAGAGTATTCCAGCTATAAGTAGAAGTATGTGAAGGCTTCCCAAAGCCCTATAAATAGAGGTCCTCACCTCTACTTTAGACCCAGACTATGTACCCTACCTATAATAGAACTTGTTGTTCTTATCTAAGATCTTGGAGTAGATCTTGTGCCCTAGGAGTTCTGGATTGAAATCTTGCTGCCCTATCAGCCTACATTCGCCTCTAGAGCGATATCTAACGCAACACGTTGAAGCTGTTCCTTCAACACTTGTGTTGTACACATTGTAGCAGCAAGGTGGAGTTGCTCCTCCACAACTTTTGTGCTGCTTCATATAGTTTGCATGGCTGTGATGTACTACAGGACCGAGGGGTGGTCATTCACACACATACATTGTTGGATGAAGCTCAAGGGGCAACCTGTGTGGGACGAAACGTGTCGGCTCTAATTCTAGTATCGTTGAGTTTGAAATTGATGAATAAAAAAAAGTTGAACATCCGCTTATCTTGGATGTAATATTTATATTTTAACTATTATTGTGTTAGAGATATTTGCATGCTATTTATGGCTGAATCGAGATATTTTCTATAATTGCTTTGAGTGTTGTGGGATTGGTTTAGTAGAGCGGACGAAATATCGTTTGTTTTATGTAAATTATGTCTGGACTTAGCTGAATTCCTCAGGTTTAATGAAATTCATCTGGATTACTCGAATTTGTTTTGAAACTGATGCGGGCACGGTTGGATGGCCGACTCCCACATCATTGTCCACAGGACTGGTCACCACCAATCAGCGAACGGACACGGCGTGAGTCAGCGTCGAAAATGTCCTAAGTGTATAAAAAATGTATAAAGTAAGCATTGCGGTGTTTTGGTACTCGGGTTGCATGGAGCCCTTTTTAAAGAACATTCAAAAATAACATGTCAATGTTTAAAGAAAAATCCACATTTTTTAGGCAAAGCAAAGCTTTATAAATTAACAGTGTACGGGCAAATCACCCATAACACAAACAGCCACAACGGGCGGTACATGCGAGTCCCACTCGATACAGTTATTGAAGCTACACGAGCGACCAAGTTTTGCTAGTTCATGAGCGACAGTATTCGCACTACGACGACATGCGTTAATGGACTGGTTGGAAAACCACATCTTCAGTTGGAACTTGATATCCTCGATGATGGCCGCATGCGATGATGCATCCGCCTTCGTGAAGTCTAGCGCTTCTTGGAGGAGTTTGGAGTCCGTCTCAAAGATCGCCCTATGAGCACCCACATCAACAGCCATCGAGATCGCTTGGGACATGGCAATCATTTCTGCCGCAAACGGATCAGCGGTGTTGTCTGTGCGACCATCCCTCGCGAGTAGCACTTCTCCTGTGTGATCCCGGATCACCACTCCCCACGACACAAAGTTCTCTCCTGGCGTGAAGGCACCATCAAGGTTGATCTTAACTCTATCATGTGGCGGAGGCTGCCATTTGCAATCTGGAACAGGTTTTGTTTTCGGTGTGAATAGCTGCATGTACTCCAAGGTGTTGCTCATGGCGCGCCTAGTTAGTTCGGCCACCTCAACAGGTAGTTCTCCCTCTCTGACTTTATTTCTATTGTTCCACCAATGCCACCAGAATGTAAGGATTTGCACTCGTGTTTTTTCATCTAGACCCCATAGATAGTCCTGCATTGCATGCACGGACGTAAACTGCTCTAGTTCAGCTCGGAACCGTTCCAGTTGCATGGCTCTCCAAGCTTCCTTCACGGATTTGCACTTGACAAATAAATGAGCTCCATCCTCGTCTGCTCTACCACAAAATAGGCATTTTGTGGACTCCAGTTTGACCCCTCACCGGGACAAATTTGTGCAAAGTGCCAAGGACTCATGTTTGATTCTCCAAGTAAACATTTGGACTTTACGTGGGCATGGTAGCTTCCAGATCCTCTTCTAGGACTGGTCAGGGCTTCTCACAAGGTTGCCAGCCATCATGTCGCTGCTCCCTGGTACCCCGCCCTGATCTTCCTTCTCGGTCTAGACCTGAAGCTTGTACGCACTCTGGACGGAGTGGTTGCCTTTCTTATCGTAATGCCAAGCCCTGAAGTCATCCACCCCCTCCCGTAACGGGATTTTGAGGATATGGTTGGCATCGTCCGGCCAGAAGGTCGCCTTAACCAGGTCCTCGTCCCAAACCCCCGTGAGAGGGTTGATAAGTTCATTGACCGAGGTTAACAGGCTATGCCCCCTTGGCGTGATGATTTGGCGAGACCAGGTCCGGGGTATCCAAGGATCAGACCATATGTTCACGTTGGTGCCGTCCCCGATTCTCCATATGTAGCCCTTTTTGATCAACTCCAGGCCCGTCAAGATGCTACGCCACGTATATGATATGCAGTCTCTTGGCACCGCTTCCAGGAGCTCGCAATTAGGGAAGTATCGGGCTTTGAGGATTCTGCCACACAAACTATCCGGGTTTTGGAGAAGGCGCCAGCCTTGGCGTGAGAGCATAGCGATATTGAAGTTGTGCATGTCTCGAAACCATAAACCTCCCTCCGCTTTTGGTTTTGTCAGAGTGTCCCAACTGAGCCAATGCATTGTATTCTCCTTATCCTGATGACTCCACCAAAATCTCCCAATGAGTGTGTTTAGCTCTTGGCAAAAAGTCTTAGTAAGATCAAAGCACGACATGGGGAAGGTCGGAATCGCCTGCGCCACGGATTTCACCAGGGTTTCTTTGCCACTCTTCGCTAGCAGCCTTTCTTGCCATCCATGAACTCGCCCACAAAGGCTTCTATTGATGTACGCAAAGGTGCGACGGCGGGACCGCCCAACGTGGACATGAAGCCCAAGATAGCGATCCTTCCAATCCTCACTGGTAATCTGAACCTCGGCCTTAACTTGAGCCTTCATGGCCACATCAGTGTTGGGAGAAAACATGATGGCCGATTTTTCATGGTTGATGCATTGACCTGAGCAATTCTCATACAACTGTAGGATCTCATGTAGGGCAGCGACCTCTTCCTGCTTTGCCTTCAGAAAAATCATCGAGTCATCGGCTAACAAAAGATGTGAGACATTGGGTGCGTTTTGGCAGATCTTGACGCCACTGATCCTCCCCTGCTCCTCAGCTTCATGCAATAACACGGACAATCCTTCGGCACAAATAACAAAGAGGTAAGGGGAGAGGGGATCCCCCTGCCTCAGCCCTCGAGTTGGCACAAATTATTCTGTTAACACTCCATTCACTTTGATTTGGTATCGGACCGTTGTGACACATTTCATGATGAGTTCTACCCATCGTCTGCGGAAGCCAAGTTTGGACAGCATTGCCTCAAGGAATCTCCACTCCGCACGATCGTATGCCTTGCTCATGTCCGCTTTGATCGCAGCCACCCCTTCCTTCCCATTTTTCTTGTGCCTAAGAAAGTGAGAAGCTTCATATGCTATTAACACGTTATCTGTAATCAACCTTCCGGGTATGAACGCACTCTGGTTCTCTGAAATGATTTCTGGGAGCACCACCTTGAGCCTATTTGCCAACACTTTGGAAACCAACTTGTACAAAACGTTGCACAAGCTTATCGGGCGAAGATCTTTGATTCTGTTTGGGTCTTTAACCTTGGGTATTAGAAGCACCACTGTATCATTCCATCCCTCCGGAATTGCCCCACCGTTCAAGACCGCAAGCACTTCCTCCACAATATAATCGCCCATAAAATGCCAGTGCTTCTTGAATACTATCGATGGCATGCCATCCAGACCCGGGGCTTTCAGATCACCAATGTGATATAGGGCCGCTTTCACTTCCTCCCGCGTGAATTCTGCATCGAGTACATTGAGCATAGCAACAGTAACTCTTGGTTGCACTTTGGCAGTAAGTTCATCAACATGAGTACCGGCTGTAGAAGTGAATAATTCCTGAAAATATGCACACACATAGTTAGTTAAATCCTTCTCCTCTACTATCGACCCATCCTCCCTTCTTAGCTCCTTAATCTTATTTGCTTTCTTGCGCACCGAAGCCATGAGATGGAAAAACCGAGTGTTTCTATCTCCCTCCAGTAACCACCACACATGCGCTCTTTGCTTCCACATAGTATTCTTCTTCTCCTCAGCATCTTAGCCTTGCTTCCTCCTCTATCTTCTCTTGCGACACTACTTCCTTCATACACCGCTCCAAGTCTGTTTTTTTCCTTTCTTAACCTCCCTTCCACTGCTCCAACTACTTCCTTGTCCCACACCTTCATCTTCCCCGCTATCTCCTTCAATGCATGAGCTACGCCACCTTGTCTCCCCTCCCAGCTCCTCTCCCAAGCTTCCCGGATCACCTCTTCACATCCTTCCCCTTGTAGCCATCTCGCCTCAAACCGGAATCCTCTATCTCCTCCCTTCCAACTCCTTTCGAGGCCCATCATGCTGACAATAATAGGCCGATGATCCGAGTGGCGAGGCACCCCATTCACCACTGCATGCTCCGGGAACTTTGTACTCCACGCCGCGTTAGCAGTGGCTCTATCAAGTCTCTCATAGATATACGTGCTCAACTCCTTGCTATGATTCCGCCACGTGTAAATGTCCCCCTCAAAACCCAAATCCGCCAACTTGCAAACCTCCAACGCCTCCCTAAATCCTCCCATCATTCCCTGTGATCGTTCAGCGCCCCCCACCTTCTCAATCCCGGAGAGAATTTCAATAAAGTCACCCAAACACATCCATGGCCGACCATGTTGATGTTGTTGCTTGAGTAGCTTGAGTGTTCTCCATGTCTCCTTCTTCCTCTCCTTTGCCGACTCCCCATATATCCCAGTCATGCGCCAAACTGAACCATCTTCCTCCGTGATATCAACATCTATGTGCCTCCGCCCATAAGACCATAGTGACACATCCATCCCTCTCTTCCAAAACAATGCCACACCACGGCTTCTACCCACCGGATTCCAAGCTGTCATGTTCGTCAAACCGAGTGTCCACCGAAACCTGTCCAATTCCTTCTCCGTAAGCCTTGTCTCCGCCAAAAAGAGCACATCAGGATCCTCCACTCTCCCCAATTCGAGGAGCGAACGAACTGTCGGGCCGTTCCCGAGCCCCCGGCAGTTCCAACTGATAAGTTTCATTGTGTCCGGCGGGGCTGCTCCGACAGCCCGGCCGATATCTGGTTTGTGTTGATACTCTCTTACTTCCTCCCCTCGCCGACCCCTGGCACGTCCACCTCCATCAGCCGCCCCCTTTTGGCTTCCTCCTCCGGCCCCGCAACCACTCCATCCACCCCATCATGGCTCCTCTTGCTCCCAGCTATTTTCTCCAAAAACTCTGTCCCTGTGCTTGCTCCTTGTCCTCACTTCTAGGAATCCGATGGAATTTGGCTGGTTTATAGATGTTGGCTTTGTCAACCGAACCCTTGCCACCTCCTGGCTGTGCGAGCTCCGGAGCTAGCCCTAGTTGATCATTCTTCCCTGGTATTATTTCAGCAGGCGTAACATTCTTAGTCAACACTCCTCCATCAGTCACGCTAGGCTCCTGCCTTCCTTGCACTACTTCTTGAGCCTGAGCAGTGTTGTCCCTCATCGGTGATTTCCTTTGCTCCGTTGGTTCATCAATAACAAGCTTTTTTGGGTTCCCTCCGCGTGGTGGCTCATACTTCAGAAGCTTAACTGGGCTCATTACTTCTTCCTCCCCCTCTAATCTTCCTCCTTTCTTGCCCTTATTTAGCTCATCCCCCTTTCTCCAGCTCAAACTATCACTTCCACTTCCGCTGCCCGTCCTGCCACTCGACCGTCCAATACCATAAAACCTGCTACCTCCTGAATTGTCTCCTTTCCCCCTCCAAGTACGTTCTTCCTCATAACTGAATCTCCTTCTACCAATATCCGCTCGCAACCACGGACCAAACTGGGCTTTCTCTCCTTTGCTGAGCTTGGTAGCGCACTCCTTTGCAACATGGCCAATCAGACCGCAGGTATAGCAAAAATCGGGGAGGAACTCATATTCGAACCGGCACTAGAACCCCTCCGTATCCTCTTCTTCCTTCCCGTCTATGTTCATCTTCTTCTTTCTCTCCTCCCCTTCTCTGGCCTCATCATCATCTAGGGTAAAGCCCCTCATTATTGGTTTGTTGATCTTCATTCTGATCTTTACCCTTAGGAACTTGCCAATAGCTTTTCCGTCCACACCCGCATCCACCTCCACAAACCTCCCAAACGATATTGCCAATCTCTTCTGCTGAATCCTCGTGCATCATGCCCAAGGGCAGGTTGAAAATTCTTACCCATATTGGAATCTCATCGAAGTCACAATCCTCAATTCTTTTTGCTGGATCATAGTCCTCCACCACTACCAACTCCTTGTCAAACATCCAAGGTCCATCCTCTAGAGCCTTCCTCTTTCCCGATTCTTGTTTGAAGATAAAAACGAATCTATTGTCTCCTGCCTCCCTGCAATCGATCCCCTTTATTGGGCACCAAACCCTTCCCAGAGAAAGGCTAATCGCATCAGGATGTGCCGGCTTCTCCGAAACCACCCTTCCCACTGCCTGGAACTCCACCGCCTTACCCTTCTCCTTCCCCGCCGACCGGATTCTGACCCCCTTCCTCTCCTCCTCAGACAGCTTCAGACTCCTCATCATACCCGCAACGCCCTCCATCGTCCCCCTGTACCTCTCCGCCCCAGTTCTTCCTGCCTAGGGTTTTAGTGTTTTACGACGTGCGCCCTAGGAAGCACACAGAAGGCTGAGATGTGGATTGGTTTGCGACGAGGCTCGATGGGAACGGATTAGCGAGAGAGAGCGAGCAGCTCCCAGAGAGAAATGATCGATCAGGAACGAAGGCGGGGCGGCGCCGCGGCCCCGAACCCTAATCGCCCCGTAATCGCCGGAGGGATACCGAACCGTCACCCTAGGGACGGACAATAATCAATAGCTCCAACATCATTGTCCACAAGACTGGTCACCACCAATCAGCGAACGGACACGGTGTGGGTCAGCGTCGAAAATGTCCTAAGTGTATAAAAATGTATAAAGTAAGCATTGCGGTGTTTTGGTACTCGGGCTGCATGGAGCCCTTTTTAAAGAACATTAAAAAATAACATGTCGATGTTTAAAGAAAAATCCACATTGACATGTGGATGAATACTACACATGTGTAAAAATTCATGAGAAAATACATTGATTCATGAGCTAGACAAAATAGTGGCTATCGTTGGTTTTATATACTCCCTCCTCTCCAAAATCTTAGGCGTCTAAGCGTTTTAAAAAAAAATCAATATCTAAGGCATGTTAGCACTCAACTCCCGATATTCTCTCTTGCACAGAGAGTGTAAGCTAACCATCGCTAATTTTGGATCAGGCAACCATGTTTGTTAAAGGATATCTCGGAGGAAACTTTCTGTAACTATGGCTCAGTAATTTGCAACCAGAGTTGCGTTATTTTCCGTGCCAAAAGCTTCCACGCCCTACGTAATGGGAAGGAGGGAGTAGTAAAGAGTACACATACTGTTCACGTCACTGTTTTCATTCTCAGCAATTTATCTTTTTGTGTAGCTCTCGTGTCAATGCATTTCATCACGAAAATTTGTGAGTATGCCGTGTGCATCCATATGATAATGTGGATTTTTTTCTCTTAATTTTTAAAGCATTGAAACATTTATTTTGATTTTTTCAGAAAAAAACGAGCTCCAAAACGAATTTCTGGGCCACGCCTGAGCCCCAGGCCCAGTTTCGCCCCTGATCTCGTGTCAATGCATTTCATCATGAAAATTTGTGAGTACGCCGTGTGCATCCATATGATAATGTGGATCTTTTTTTCTTCTCTGAATTTTGAAAGCATTGAAACATTTATTTTGATTTTTTTCAGAAAAACGAGCTCCAAAACATATTTCTGTAGCAAGGAGATAATCGGATAAGCCTCTCGAGCTGCCAAAAAAATCGGATAAGCCGGCGCGCGTGTGTGTGGCCACATTTCGGTCCAAGAAACCGCAGAAAAGCACAGCCAAAAAAATCTCAAAAACGTAGCGAACAAAAAGTTTAGCCAAATAATATCCGGTTCCATCCTCCTTCCAGCTGCTCTGCTCTGCTCACCGTACGAATCGTGCCGGTGTCCGCCCGCCATGGCCACTTTCTTGGGAAGCTCCCCGGCCTTCCTCGCCCGCCCCGCCGCCAAGCCGCACGTCTCGTGCGCGCCGCCCTCGCGCCCGCCCAGCGCCCAGCCGCCGTCCGACCAGCCCCCACCGCCACCACAGCAGCAGCAGCAGCAAGAGCCCATGCAGGCGCAGGCGGCACCGGCGAGGGCGCCGGCGCCCAAGCGCGCGGCGACGACGTCGGCCGACTCGACGGACTGGGTCGCGTCGTCGCTGACCCGGCGGTTCGGCATCGGCGCCGGGCTGGCGTGGGTCGGCTTCCTGGCCTTCGGCGTCGTGTCGGAGCAGCTCAAGACCCGCCTCGAGGTCGCGCAGCAGCAGGCCAACACCAAGTCAGCCGCCGACCTCGGCCCCTCACCTCCATTAATAACCATCCTCCATGCTCTCGTCACCCATGTGTGTCTCCTTCTCGCAGGGATGTGGAGGAGGAGCAGGAGGTCGTCCTGCCCAACGGAATCCGGTAAGCTCATTCTTGGGTAGCACCGGAGTGAAACCTCACACTGACGGCGACAATGGTTCAGGTACACCGAGATGCGGGTGGGCGGCGGCGACGTGCCGCGGCCGGGCGACCTGGTGGTGATCGACCTGCAGGGGCGGGTGGCCGGCGGCGGCGGCGAGGCGTTCGTGGACACGTTCGGCGACGGGAAGCGGCCGCTGGCGCTCGTCATGGGCTCCAGGCCCTACACCAGGGGGATGTGCGAGGGCATCGAGTACGCGCTGCGGTCCATGCGGAACGGCGGCAAGCGGCGCGTGGTCGTCCCGGCGAGCCTGGGCTTCGGCGAGGACGGCGCCGATTTCGGGGACGATGGCGCGCAGGTGCCCCCCGGGGCGACGCTCGAGTACGTCGTGCAGGTCGACAAGGTGTCCATCGCGCCGGCGTGAGGCCCTCCGGCGAGCCGGACGTCAGTAGATAGATGATCCGCATATGCTGTTTCAGTTTGTGTTGGACAACGCCCCGTGCAGATTCTGTTGCCATGCCAAAGTTCTCTCCGAGCTCAAGAAGCTAATCCTTCTTGCTGTAATCTGAATCCTGATAAATATGAACTCATGCAAGCTTCACAAACCATCGAAGCCCGTTTAGAAATAGAAATTTTAAATGGAGTTCGTGACAAAGAGTAAAATTCCCATAGAAACTAGAGAAAAATTCAGACTTTGGGTACAACATAAAATCAAACTTTTCCACTATTAACACAAGTACACAATATCCCTATTAAAGACAAGTACACAATCTATGCTTTGAACATCCCGTGAGATAGATACATATGGACAAACTTCACCGTAAACCCTTGAAATCAATGGCAAAAGAATCACCCATCCAGAATAAAAGCGGTACATTACATGTATAATCACTTGTGATCAGAAGAACAATGCACATTCGGCACTCAGCTGACGGGGTCGCGTTCCGGTCCGGGGTTGTAGAGGGGCAGCTCCAGGAGGAATGCCACCTTGAACCAATCGGGCAGGGCTCCATACACGACCGGCGGCAATGGGATAAGGGGGCTGCAGAGGAACACAACCGGTACAAACTTCAGTAACCCCTCTGCGACAAAGCAGTGGTTGGGGAGAGATCTAGTAATGACCTAGTAAAAGAATGGTGCTTACCTTGTGGTTTTCTTGTATGTGCGGTATTCCTCAGACCGACCGAAGCGCTTATCAGCAGATGACTTCACGGCGAAATAAAGATGATGAGGTGCATTAGCATTGAGATAAAAGATATACTAGCAAACTAGGGATGGGTTTCGGATGCGCAAGAATAGAGGTTAACCTCAAGAAGTGGGATCCCGCTAACGAAAAGAAGCAAGAGCGTCAGGAAGATGGGTCCCAAGATTACAAGCCATTCAGCTCCTGAGAGGACCGGGGTTGATGCTACAAACACCCCCCACCAAAGGAACATCTGCATCAGATTAAACTGTCAAGTGTATGCCGGGATTTGTTCGACACTCCATATTGAAATGCTCAGAATTTATATCATAAAGAGTTGGGTGGTGCACAATATAAGAAGCAAGTTTTTGGACTCTGTAATTATGTAACATTCACTATGCACAGAGGTGGCTATTTGGAATTAGGATTGGAATTATTATCAACAAAAGGTATTCATGATGAAACAATGATAAAGCATGAGAAGGTCAGCAAGCCCTCGCTTTAGCAAATATGGCATATACTTGTTTCTGCAGCAAAAGTTGGCCTAGATTGCTTGCTTGCTCAAGGCTGTGATCAGAGAGACTACAGAAGCGGTTACCTAGCATGTTCTTTTTGACATGTGCAGCTACTATTTCATTATTAAAATACTAAATTTGAACACCACCAGTACATGTCTTTTACTTAAAACCTAAGCGTGTGCAGAAAAGTGCCTGCTCTGAATTAATTTGTAAGTTGTAGAATTTTGTCATGTATTTCTCTTTCCTATTATTCTGAGCAATATGTCTCTCTCTTTAGTAATGTCCCTGTCTTAATGTAGGCAGGTGATCACTTTATCTAATATCTGCACTTTACTTCTATTTAAAATATAACTATAAGTCTATAACTACTTTCCCATGAACTAAGGCGGCGAACCCTATTATACAATCATATTAGTTGTAGCGGCGAGTTCTGAAGTTCAAGCTTATTGCAGTGAAACTGTGGAGCTGAAACACAGTTGACAGTTAAATGTCATTAAGCCAACAATGAAACTCAAAATGCCAGTAGTTACCATATTAGGTCTGTTTAATTTGGTATCTCTTTCTTGGAACTGTCTCAGCTTTTCAAACTCTGTCCTCAATCACCGATACCAGGATACGTATCATGTATTTGACTTTAGTGAGGGCAATGTTGTGTGCATCTAGGGAAAGAAGAACCCAAGAATGCAACAGATTTGCTGACCATGAAGGATGATATCATGATAGATCGATTCATAGACGAAGGCAAACTAAATCATGATGGATTTAATAGATGACCTGTATGCAAATAATAATCACGGTAAATAAACTAACCTCCCCAAAGTAATTTGGGTGCCGAGTATAACTCCAAAGGCCCACATTACACCACTTTCCCCTATTGCTTGGAGAGTTCTTGAATTTAAGCTTTTGCTGATCAGCTATAGCTTCCACAGATAGCCCGATGACCCACATTATCCAACCAATGATATCCCGAGCTTCAATAGAAGGGTTTCTGCTACTTGCGTTCACAATTGTAACAGGCAAGCTGACAGTCCAAACCCAGACAGCCTGCCCAAATCAGGATAAAAGTCATGGTGAGGTTCTCTTTAGAAATGCAATGATCATTTAACCAGCTCTAATTGCTTAGCATAAGTTGCAAAAGTTACCTGAAAAGTCCAGAAGACAGCTAATTTTCCCAAGTTACTGCGCATCTCATCAAACCGTTTGTCCTCTCCCCATTGCAAAATCCTAGACACCATCAGGCAAAGCATAGCATTAGCGACTCACTTTCAAAGGAACAATGTTTTGACTCAGGCAACAGATGTCTTGAAAGATTTTTTTCACAAAAAAGGAGATTCCGCTAGACATAGTCCAGTGGGGGCTATTTGAACTATCAATAGAATATATGTTTTAGATAACATACCTCATTAGTAAAAACACTGCCAAACGAAGTCCCCAGATTATAACAAGCACCGTCAACACGATCTGAAAAAAGGGGTCTATGCTCAGAAATGGACGAACTTCTTAAACAAACAATTGTGATGACATTGCTTCAAAATAATACATGGACATGTCAATTATCCAGTTGGTAACACAGAGGAATACCACTATCCTTTGATAGATAATTTCAAATGAAATAGGTTATCCTTAACGTTTATACTGTCCCAGTCTCTGTATTAACTTCGTGGTTTCTTTGCAACTTGGAAAAACAAACGGGATTTCAATGGAACAGACATATGCCGATGCCGTATTTCTCACTAAATGGGTGTGGATAACCATTGTACCACCTCATGAATACAGTTTCCATCTAGGCTTTGAGAACCATGGTACCATATGTAGGATTTAGTTTTAATGTAACATGTAAGTGGTAAGACGATTCTTTTTGCATTATGAGCATAGGCAGTGCAAAGATTCAGTTATCCTACATTTCTGCAAATACAGTAACATCCATGCCCAAGCTAATTCAACTGCATACCAGGGATGTCAAATCATTTTAAATCTGAACACACATTAAACTCAGGACAACTCTAACGATCTATAGCCAAGGTTCAGACAAACAGCTTGCTGGCCGTGCTTTAGTAACTTGGAGGAGTTGCAACTGCAACAGGCATTTTCACCTAAAAATGGGTAATCGAAGATAGTGCAGCGTTTGGATAAACTATTACTAGGACAGGCATTGCTGTTGAACATATATTTTTAAGTATATTAGTCAAACAGAAATGTGATTTACCATAGAAACATCAACTGTTCTAACAAGTCGGGCAGTTGTCAATCTGCTAGACTTCGCTGGTTTCATTTAAGCCTCTTTTGATGTTTCCTGGCCTGTAACAAGTATACTTGATATTATGTCTTTGCTCTTCTCCCTCCTGATGCAGAGTGGAGGACTCGCGCGGTTCTTATGTTAGTAGTAGTAGTGGTAGTTGGTTTGAGTAGTCTTGCTCGTCTTTTGTAGTTCAAACTTGCTTTGGTTTCTTTAATGGAAATCGGAAGGGGTGAGCCCTTCTTTTATCAAAAAAAAAAAAACAAGTTGGGCAGTGACAAATGACAATGACTAAGCCAATTTTTTAGAACTAAACATTTATACGCAGCTGTATTAAACGTTAACAGCGTCATGTTTACAACAAAAGGGAACTGAGTTCTTACTACTACTAGTATTTACCTGACGGAAGTGCCATGTTCCCTTCAAAGCTGCGGTCAGGACGGCGATTATGACAAAATTTGTACTGCCTGAAAAAAGAAAAGAAATCAGAAATCGCTGAAAAGGAAAGGGATGCTACGAATGTCTTCCGCTGCAGAGAAATTAATACACGCTAGTGCTCAGAGCTTCAGACAAAGGAATTCACCCGAGCACCTATTTCTGAAGAAACTGGTTGCCTCCTAACTAGGATGGACAGGCAGGCAGCATCTAAATTGGCGTGCACAAAAAGATTGCAATCTTGGCACACGTACAGCATATATATTAAGATTCCAAGAAACAAAAAACAGAAAGGCTATCAGTAGAAATTGCTATACGTAGGTGATGTGGTGTGAGTCAACCCTGTTCGTCGGATCAATGACAGGCAGATAAATGGCGACAGCAACAATAGATTATAATAGGCTAAGCTACTCTGTAGTCTTAGCCAGACCAGCTTCCCACTGGGCTGAGAAATCGAGCTCATGGACTCCAGTCTTTAACTAGATTCACCCGACAGAAAATAATAACAAGAAGAAAGGAGGAAGGAGAAGAAGAATCAGGAAGTGGAGTGCTACCTGCGAAATCGGTGACCTTGTCGAAGCGGAGGAGGGCTGTGATGATGAAGAACACCAGCTGGTACCCGACCTAGCACCACAACCACCACCAAGAACACCAGAACGGGAACAGTTAGTAAACACGGCGAGTCACAGAGAGACGGAGACGGCGGGTGAGGAGAGGAGAGGAGAGGTCAGAGGAGGCGGCGCGAGAGATTTACGGTGACGAGGGCGGTGAGCGCCAGGAAGTGGGAGTCCAGCACTGTTCCCATCGCCCCACGGCCGTCAGTGGATTTGTTGGCCTGTTTGTTTATCCTCCCCCCTTTCCTTTCTTCGAGAAGAAAAATGAAGTGAGGAGCGAGCACGCGCGCCGGCCGGGCTTTTAACGGGGTCGGGACTGGGTCCGGTCGACGGCGGCGGCGGCGGCGACGCGACCCGGCGGAGCGCGTTGGGAGGGGGAGGAGGTCAGGAGGACTTGTCAGTTGTCACTTGTGGCTGGAGGGTGGACAGGGAGGCGGGCGAATGCGTGCGACCCTGGTGGTGCGAATGCGCGGCTGTGCGAGACGGGACCGTGGTGCGATCGCCTCCGAATCTTGGATTGCTTCACGCCCTGTGAGAGACTGCAACTTCACGGGCTCAGCCGGCGACTGTTCTGGTGGTTTGGAGATCCCACGGCTGACGCGCGGTCAACAAGAGAACTAGTCCTAGGTGAACGGGAAATCTCACTTTCACACGCCGTGAGGTTGGAAAAGGGACGATTGTAGCTTAAATTGTGCTAGTAGTGTGGATTGAAACACGATGACCATTTCGAACACGTTGTATCGTGGACAGGAAAATCAAAGCAATGTTTGCTTAAGTTATGCTTTCGGCCCGCTTTATAGACAAAATTATAGTTTTTTAGTACCATTTTGATGTTCACATATTGGCATTGTGAAATGATAGGTAAGCTTGATCACAATTATGCGTCGCTCCGTAGAATTTCTTGATTTTTTTTTGAACAATCAACGGGGGGCGATCGCCCACCTGAACATTATTTATTTAATCAAAGGACATGGGTCGGTCAGTACATAGCTCCGCAGAGCTCAATGAGTGGGATAAGATGGGGAGCTAAGGGTTAGCTACAGACAGCTACGCACCACCGGAGCAACGGGTTACAATCCACACGGGAGGGAGCCCGGACCACCCACAACACAAGATGCTCTTGGATCAAACGCCGCAAGTCAAGGTCAGAGGTATGGATGTTATCGAACACCATCCGGTTCCTGGTTTTCCAGATGACCCAAAGGACACAACACATCGCCGTGCTGAGGAGAGGATGGCTTAGGGAGGCGTGACATGTAGAGAATACCTGCCAAACACTTTCGACAATGCTATCCATGAGTACACTAGAATGACCGAGGACGCGCGCCCACAGTGGACGTAAACGAGGGCACTCGAGGAAGAAGTGCACGATCGTCTCCGACCGCCCTGGGCAAAAAGGGCAGTCGTCACGCTCGAGGAAGCCGATCCGATGGAGAAACTCCCGCGTACGCGTGTTGCCATGCCGCAGAATCCAGGTGAACACCTTGACCTTAACAGGCATGAACCCATCCCAGTTGAGGCCATGCAGGGGGAGCCCATGCCCGGAGAGCTTGATCATGTGATACACCGCGCGCATCTTGAACTGAAGACACTCACCCCATGCCAGGACCCGTTCGTCGTTCACCTCAGAGAAGTGAACTCGATCAAGCGCTGACCGGAGCAAACAAAGTTCCAAATCGGCGGTCCTAGATAGACGGTCATGAACAGGTATCGCACCGGCACCAAGCATATTAAAGTCCCCCAGGGTTGAATCGGGCCGGAGACAATGGGAATACGCCGCGGGGAGAGCAGCCGCCAAATGACCCAACGAGGTCCAGTTGTCATGCCAGATGGAGGCGCGCTCACCGTTGCCAACCCTCATCGATGTGAGCGAACGATAGAGCGGGAAAAGCGAGGCAAAAACTTTCCAGGTGGGGGTCGAGGGAGCCGGATGACCACCTAAGTACCAACGTCGAACCCAGACAGTCCACGGGTTACGCACGCCACTGAAGATTTTATGAACCATTTTCAGAAGGAGGCATGTATTCTGGACCCCAATGTCCACCAAGCCAAGCCCCCCCTCTGAGCGGAGACGACAAGCATCATGCCAGGCCACCTGGCAGTCTCCCCCAGAGCATTCACTTGCCCCATTCCAGAACATGGCCCTACGGGGGCGGCCCATCCTGGCCACAGTGCCCTTGGAGAGGGGGAGTACGGACATGGCATGAGTAGGGATGGCAGAGAGCACCGCAGAAGTAAGTGTCAAACGCCCCCCAGGGTCGAGGCCACATGTGCGCCATCCGGGGATACGTCGTTCAATCTTGATCGGCAAGAATTCCAGGGCGCTAGCTGGGAGCTTCACATCGGAGAGAGGTAAGCCGAGGTACGTCTGGGGGAACGTCGACAGTGGACAGCCAAGCTCGGCAGCCAAGGAGGCAGCATGGACGGGGTCAATGCCCATCGGAACGAAAGTGCTCTTGTGGAAGTTGATAGAAAGCCCCATGGAGGCAGAGAATGCATCCAGAATAGATTTCAGTCACGAGAGTTGTCCATGTTCAGCACGGATCAAGAGGAGGGTGTCGTCTGCATACTGAATAACAGGACACGGCAGGTCGTCGACAAGCTGGTGTAGAAACCTGGAGGGGGAGGTATCCTTGGCAATCAACTGGCGAAGGAGGTCTGCAACTATCAAGAAAAGGTAAGGCGACAAAGAGTCCCCTTGGCGCAATCCTTTTTTACACTGAATTCTTGATTTTTTTTATTTGAGTGAAAATTTACGGTTATGGCATCTCCTAATGGTGTGATCATTACTAATAGGCTGAGGCCACCTTAATAATACGCTTTTTTCGCCATGTGGTCTGGTTTTCCTTACCGCACCATGTGGCAGAATAATGTTTGGCTAGTATGTCTGATTGGCAAAGTTAAAGTTTTCTTCTTGTGTATTTTATGTTATTTAATGCACTATAGAATAAGTGTAATGAAATAAAATGGAATTGATAAAATTATGTTTTATTCCGTAAACAAAGAATTTTTTGTTTACAAAATATTATGTGATGTGTAATATCGTGGTCATTCTATGACATTTATTGATGAAATCGGTCCAAAGTACATGTTTCCATTTATTGGACAATATTATTTTCCAAATATTATTATTTGATGAATCTTGATGTAACTTTTCTATCAGAATATATAATTTACAGGATTTTATGATGATTAATATTAGTGCCATTTCCGCTATGAATGCCAAGTCTAATGATTATTTAGTGAGAATACGTTCATTGTTCTCATTGGGAATTTTAATGATAATTTTGATACTACTTGTGTTTTATGTAATCTTCAATGTCAATTAAGTGTCGAAACTTAAGTCCAAGATGTCTACACAAGTTAGGCTAGCCATAGCGGCGGGAGTAGCATACTCTCTCCATCTCATAATATAAGAGTGTTTCTTATATTATGGGATGGAGGGAGTAGATAGTAATATGCATCTTCATGCAATGCCAATTAGGCATATTGATGATATGGCATATATCAAATGAGGAAAGAGATGATAGCGGTAACAAATATGTTACCACCACATATGCTTCCCAAGAAAAGTTGAGTCTATAAACTAATAAATGTAATCATCTATTATACTAGTTCTATGATAGAGAGAATATCATGTGCTTCGGGAGTACCTAAACTTAGATGCTCCAGCGCGAGCACTGCTGTGGCCCGTAGCGTGGAGAGCGCGCCGGGGCCGACAGTGGGGTTGGTGAGGTAGAGGAAGTTGGAGAAGGCGAGGCCGAGCGCCACGACCTCTACCTGCTGCTCCGACGCAACTGTCCTCGCCTCGATCTCTTGGTAGGACAATTTATCCAGTCAATGAAACAAGAGTTAGAGGATGACCTTGGCACTACGTCCTATGGTGGCACTATATTTAAGGCTCCCAAGGTGCTTGCTAATATAGTTGAGGCCATTGCCGCTGCTGTCTATGTGGATTGCAACTTTAATCTTGAGCGCGAGACCTCGATGTAATTATCGGACTCCTCGGAGGTTTTTTTTGCAAAAAATTGCCAGCTCTCTCCATGGACGCTGGATCTAAGATCGAACGACTCAGGAGCTCTCGGAGCATCTAAGTTTAGGTGCTCCCAGAGCACCAGATATTGTCCCCTCTATGATACTTTGCAGTGTGAAGGTAGTACCGTCGACTAGTGTCATATGCATGGAATTAGTCTAAGTTACTCCCCACCATATGGGTCCTTGTGTCCCATGACACATTGAATTGCATTATTTGTTGCTATATATTAATGTTGACTGCTAATTTAGCTAATGTTCATGTTGGTCATTATGTAATTTTATGGTTCTAATCAAAATGGAACTACTGAGAAGTTTTGATTAGAGACTTAATGAGCAAATGTTCTAGTGGCACATGATGATATTCTGACCAACATTGAATATTTTCATGTGTCACTTATGAATAAAAGGTCATTTTTCGTTTTCTACCCATCGCTGATATGGATTAGAATAACAAGTGGACCGCAATAGCTGGCCAATGTTCGCTCGGAGGGGTTGTCATTTGTGAATGTTTTAGATATCAAATTTGGTTGCATGGGGTTGACAGATTTTCCAGAAACGCATATCATTTTCTGAAAAGAGATATTTTGTGACAAAAAAGGTAGGATTTACGGCCTCTTAGGGCATGTTCAATGGTGCTATCTTGGAGTATCTCCAATAGAAGATGTAGATGCAAAAATAACTACCTTTTGCATCTTCAACGCCCAAAAACGTTGCTCCAACAGATGATGCAGATGTAGAAAAATTTACATCTCCACCTCTCGGAGATTTAAACTACAACACCTCACGGTGCTATTGGGGAACATGCAATTTCAAAAAAATTCTTACGCTCACGCAAGATCTATCTAGGAGATGCACAGCAACGAGACGGGAGAGTGTGTCTACGTACCCTCGTAGACCGAAAGTGGAAGCATTATGTTAACACGGTTGATGTAGTCTAACGTCTCCACGATCCAAGTACCGAACGTACGGCACCTCCGTGTTCAGCACACGTTCAGCTCGATGACGTCCCTCGAGCTCTTGATCCAGTAGAGGGTCGAGGGAGAGTTCCATCAGCACGACGGCGTGGCGACAATGTTGGTGATGTGGTCCGCACAGGGCTTCGCCTAAGCACTACGACACTAAGACCGGAGGAGTAAACTGTGGAGCGGGCACCACACACGGCTAAGAGATTGTCTATTGTGCCTTTGGGGTGCCCCCTGCCCACATATGTAAAGGAGAGGGGAGAGAGGCCGGCGGCCAGGAGGGGTGTGCCATGGGGGGAGTCCTACTTGGACTCCTAGTCCAAGTAGGATCCCCCCCCCCCCCGTTTTCTTTCTTCCACCAGAGGGAAAATGAAGGAGAGGGAGAGGGAGAGGGAAAGGGGGGCGCCACCCCCTCCCCCTAGTCCAATTCGGACTGCCATAGGGGGGGCACGGCCACCCCTTGCGGCCCTCCTCTCTCTCCACTAAAGCCTACTAAGGCCCACTTCCCCGGGGGGTTCCGGTAACCCCTCGGTACTCCAGAAAAATATCTGAATCACTTGGAACCATTCCGATGTTCGAATATAACCTTCCAATATATGAATCTTTACCTCTCGACCATTTCGAGACTTCTCGTCATGTACATGATCTCATCCGGGACTCCGAACACACTTCGGTCACCAAAACACATAACTCATAATACAAATCGTCATCAAACGTTAAGCGTGCGGACCCTACGGGTTCGAGAACTATATAGACATGACCGAGACACATCCCCAGTCAATAACCAATAGCGGAACCTGGATGCTCATATTGGCTCCTACATATTCTATGAAGATCTTTATCGGTTAGACCGCATAACAACATACATTGTTCCCTTTGTCATCGGTATGTTACTTGCGAGAGATTCGATCATCGGTGTCATCATACCTAGTTCAATCTTGTTACCGGAAAGTCTCTTTACTCGTCCCGTAATGCATCATCCCACAACTAACTCATTAGTCACATTGCTTGTAAGGCTTATAGTGATGTGCATTACCGAGAGGGCCTAGAGATACCTCTCCGATACTCGGAGTGACAAATCCTAATCTCGATCTATGCCAACCCCACAAACACTTTCGGAGACACCTGTAGAGCATCTTTATAATCACCTAGATACGTTGTGACGTTTGATAGCACAGAAGGTGTTCCTCCGGTATACGGGAGTTGCATAATCTCATAGTGAGAGGAACATGTATAAGTCGTGAAGAAAGCAATAGCAATAAAACTAAATGATCATTATGCTAAGCTAATGGAAGGGTCTTGTCCATCACATCATTCTCCTAATGATGTGATCCCGTTCATCAAATGACAACGCATGTCTATGGTTAGGAAACTTAACCATCTTTGATTAACGAGCTAGTCTAGTAGAGGCATACTAGGGACACTTTGTTTGTTTATGTATTCACACATGTACTAAGTTTCCGGTTAATACAATTCTAGCATGAATAATAAACATTTATCATGATATATAAGGAAATAAATAATTACTTTATTATTGCCTCTAGGGCATATTTCCTTCAGTCTCCCACTTGCACTAGAGTCAATAATCTAGATTACATAGTAATGATTCTAACACCCATGGAGTCTTGGTGCTGATCATGTTTTGCTCGTGGAAGAGGCTTAGTCAACAAGTCTGCAACATTCAGATCCGTATGTATTTTGAAAATCTCTATGTCTTCCTCCTTGACATGATCGCGGATGGAATTGAAGCGTCTCTTGATGTGCTTGGTTCTCTTGTGAAATCTGGATTCCTTCGCCAAGGCAGTTGCTCCAGTATTGTCACAAAAGATTTTCATTAGAACCGATGCACTAGGTATTAAACCTAGATCGGATATGAACTCCTTCACCCAGACTCCTTCATTTGCTGCTTTCGAAGCAGCTATGTACTCCGTTTCACACATAGATCCCGCCACGACGCTTTGCTTGGAACTGCACAACGCTCCACCATTCAATATAAATATGTATCAGGTTTGTGACTTAGAGTCATCCGGATCAGTGTCAAAGCTTGCATCGACGTAACCATTTAAGACAAGCTCTTTGTCACCTCCATAAACGAGAAACATATCCTTAGTCCTTTTCAGGTATTTCAGGATGTTCTTGACCGCTGTCCAGTGATCCATTCGTGGATTACTTTGGTACCTCCCTGCTAAACTTATAGCAAGGCACACATCAGGTCTAGTACACAGCATTGCATACATGATATAACCTATGGCTGAGGCATAGGGAATGACATTCATTTTCTCTCTATCTTCTGCAGTGGTTGGGCATTGAGTCTGACTCAACTTCACACCTTGTAACACAGGCAAGAACCCTTTCTTTGACTGGTCCATTTTGAACTTCTTCAAAACTTTATCAAGGTATGTGCTTTGTGAAAGTCCAATTAAGCGTCTTGATCTATCTCTATAGAACTTGATGCCCAATATATAAGCAGCTTCACCGAGGTCTTTCACTGAAAAATTCTTATGCAAGTATCCTTTTATGCTATCCAGAAATCCCGTATCATTTCCAATCAACAATATGTCATCCACATATAATATTAGAAATGCTACAGAACTCCCACTCACTTTCTTGTAAATACAGTCTTCTCCAAAAGTCTGTATAAAACCATATGCTTTGATCACACTATCAAAGCGTATATTCCAACTCCGAGAGGCTTGCACCAGTCCATAAATGGATCGCTGGAGCTTGCACACTTTGTTAGCACCTTTAGGATTGACAAAACCTTCTGGTTGCATCATATACAACTCTTCTTTAAGAAATCCATTAAGGAATGCAGTTTTGACATCCATTTGCCAAATTTCATAATCATAAAATGCGGCAATTGCTAACATGATTCAGACAGACTTAAGCATCACTACGGGTGAGAAGGTCTCATTGTGGTCAACTCCTTGAACTTGTCGAAAACCTTTCGCAACAAGTCAAGCTTTGTAGACAGTAACATTACCGTCAGCGTTTGTCTTCTTCTTGAAGATCCATTTATTCTCTATGGCTTGCCGATCATTGGGCAAGTCAACCAAAGTCCACACTTTGTTCTCATACATGGATCCCATCTCAGATTTCATGGCCTCAAGCCATTTCACGGAATCTGGGCTCATCATCGCTTCCTCATAGTTCGTAGGTTCATCATGGTCTAGTAACATGACCTCCAGGATAGGATTACCGTACCACTCTGGTGTGGAATGTACTCTGGTTGACCTACGAGGTTCGGTAGTAACTTGATCCGAAGTTTCATGATCATCATCATTGACTTCCTCACTAATTCGTGTAGGCATCACTGGAACTGATTTCTATGATGAACTACTTTCCAATTCGGGAGAAGGTACAATTACCTCATCAAGTTCTACTTTCCTCCCACTAACTTCTTTCGAGAGAAACTCCTTCTCTAGAAAGGATCCATTCTTAGCAACAAATATCTTGCCTTCGGATCTGTGATAGAAGGTGTACCCAACAGTTTCCTTTGGGTATCCTATGAAGACACATTTCTCCAATTTGGGTTCGAGCTTATCAGGTTGAAACTTTTTCACATAAGCATCGCATCCCCAAACTTTAAGAAACCACAACTTAGGTTTCTTGCCAAACCACAGTTCATATGGTGTCGTCTCAATGGATTTAGATGGTGCCCTATTTAACATGAATGCAGCCGTCTCTAAAGCATAACCCCAGAACGATAGTGGTAAATTGGTAAGAGACATCATAGATTGCACCATATCTAATAAAGTACATTTACGACATTCAGACACACCATTACGTTGTGGTGTTCCAGGTGGCATGAGTTCTGAAACTATTCCACACTGTTTCAAATGAAGACCAAACTCATAACTCAAATACTCACCTCCACGATCAGATCACAGAAACTTTACTTTCTTGTTACGATGATTTTCCACTTCACTCTGAAATTCTTTGAACTTTTCAAATGTTTCATACTTATGTTTCATTAAGTAGATATACCCATATCTACGCAAATAATCTGTGAAGGTCAAAAAATAACGATACCCGCCGCGAGCCTCAACACTCATCGGACCGCATACATCAGTATGTATTATTTTCAATAAGTCAGTTGCTCGCTCCATTGTTTCGGAGAACGGAGTCTTAGTCATCTTGCCCATGAGGCATGGTTCTCAAGCATCAAGTGATCCATAATCAAATGATTCCGATAGCCCATCAGCATGGAGTTTCTGCATGCGCTTTAAACCAATATGATCTAAACGGCAGTGCCACAAATAAGTTGCACTATCATTATTAACTTTGCATCTTTTGGCTTCAATATTATGAATATGTGTATCATTACAATCGAGATTCGACAAAAATAGACCACTCATCAAGGGTGCATGACCATAAAAGATATTACTCATATAAATAGAACAACCATTATTCTCTGATTTAAATGAATAACAGTCTCGCATCAAACAAGATCCAGATATAATGTTCATGCTTAACGCTGGCACCAAATAACAATTATTCAGGTCTAAAACTAATCCCGAAGGTAGATGTAGAGGTAGTGTGACGACGGCGATCACATTGACTTTGGAACCATTTCCCACGCGCATTGTCACCTCGTCCTTAGCCAATCTTCGCTTAATCCGTAGCCCATGTTTCCAGTTGCAAATATGAGCAACACAACCAGTATCAAATACACATGCGCTACTATGAGCATTAGTAAGGTACACATCAATAACATGTATATCAAATATACCTTTCACTTTGCCATCCTTCTTATCCGCCAAATACTTGGGGCAGTTCCGCTTCCAGTGACCAGTCTCTTTGTAGTAGAAGCACTCAGTTTCGGCTTAGGTCTATACTTGGGATTCTTCCCGCAACTTGCTTTCTATTCTTCTTGAAGTTCCCCTTCTTCCCTTTGCCCTTTTTCTTGAAACTAGTGGTTTTGTTAACCATCAATACTTGATGCTCCTTCTTGACACCTCCGCAGCCTTTAGCATCGCGAAGAGCTCGGGAATTCTCTTTTCCATCCCTTGCATATTATAGTTCATCATGAAGCCTTTATAGCTTGGTGGCAGTGATTGAAAAACTCTATCAATGACACTATCATCAGGAAGATTAACTCCCAACCGAGTCAAGTGGTCATGGTACCCAGATATTCTAAGTATGTGTTCACTAACAAAATTGTTCTCCTCCATCTTGCAGCTATAGAACTTGTTGGAGACTTCATATCTCTCAATTCGGGCATTTGCTTGAAATATTAACTTCAACTCCTGGAACATCTCATATGCTCCATGACATTCAAAACGTCTTTGAAGTCCTGATTCTAAGCCGTAAAGCATGGCACACTGAACTATCGAGTAGTCATCAGCTTTGCTCTGCCAGACGTTCATAACGTTCGGCGTTGCTTCTGCAGTGGGTCTTGCACCTAGCGGTGCTTCCAGGACATAATTCTTCTGTGCAGCAATGAGGATAATCCTCAAGTTACGGACCCAGTCCCTGTAGTTGTTACCATCATCTTTCAACTTAGCTTTCTCTAGAAATGCATTAAAATTCAAAGGAACAGTAGCATGGGCCATTGATCTACAACAACATAGACATGCAAAATACTATCAGGTACTAAGTTCATGATAAATTAAAGTTCAATTAATCATATTACTTAAGAACTCCCACTTAGATAGACATCCCTCTATTCATATAAGTGATCACGTGATCCAAATCAACTAAACCATGTCCGATCATCACGTGAGATGGAGTAGTTTTCAATGTTGAACATCACTATGTTGATCATATCTACTATATGATTCACTCTTGACCTTTCAGTCTCAGTGTTCCGAGGCCATATCTGCATATGCTAGGCTCGTCAAGTTTAACCCGAGTATTCTATGTGTGCAAAACTGGCTTGCACCCGTTGTATGTGAACGTAGAGCTTATCACACCCGATCATCACGTGGTGTCTCGGCACGACGAACTGTAGCAACGGTGCATACTCAGGGAGAACACTTCGGAACCATTTCGGTGTCCGAATATAACCTTCCAATATATCAATCTTTATGTCTCGACCATTTCAAGACTCCTCGTCATGTCCGTGATCTCATCCGGGACTCCGAACAACCTTCGGTACATCAAAACACATAAACTCATAATACGAATCGTCATTGAACGTTAAGCGTGCGGACCCTACAGGTTTGAGAACTATGCAGACATGGCCGAGACACATCTCCGGTCAATAACCAATAGCGGAACCTGGATGCTCATATTGGCTCCTACATATTCTACAAAGATCTTTATTGGTCAAACCGCATAACAACATATGGTGTTCCCTTTGTCATCGGTATGTTACTTTCTCGAGATTCGATCGTCGGTATCATCATACCTAGTTCAATCTTGTTACCGGCAAGTCTCTTTACTCGTTCCGTAATGCATCATCCCGCAACTAACTCATTAGTTATATTGCTTGCAAGGCTTATAGTGATGTGCATTATCGAGAGGGCCTAGAGATACCTCTCCGACAATCAGAGTGACAAATCCTAATCTCAATCTATGCCAACTCAACAAACACCATCGGAGACACTTGCAGAGCATCTTTATAATCACCCAGTTATGTTGTGACGTTTGATAGCACATTGAGTGTTCCTCCGGTATTCAGGAGTTGCATAATCTCATAGTCATAGGAACATGTATAAGTCATGAAGAAAGCAATAGCAACAAACTAAATGATCATAGTGCTAAGCTAATGGATGGGTCTTGTCCATCACATCATTCTCTAATGATGTGATCCCGTTCATCAAATGACAACTCATGTCTATGGCTAGGAAACTTAACCATCTTTCATTAACGAGTTAGTTAAGTATAGGCATACTAGGGACACTCTATTTGTCTATGTATTCACACATATACTAAGTTTTCGGTTAATACAATTCTAGTGAATAATAGACATTTATCATGATATAAGGAAATATAAATAACAACTTTATTATTGCCACTAGGGCATATTTCCTTCATAGGCATGGTTCAGAGTTTCAGACTAGACAAACGAACTAGAGGGCCTGAGTGATGTCACTGACGCAACTATGCTTCGTGCACCGGACGGTGCAGATGTTGGAGCTGTTGGCATTGTAGATCTGCACCTTGAGCCCTAGGCCGGAGAGCTTGAAGACTACAAGGTCGTCGGGGATGATCTTGTGCCGGCTGCAGAAGTACTCCCAGTCGCGCCCCAGCACCATGTGCCCTTTGAACATCTGCACCTGCACCCAAAACTCGCACCACTTGTTGGCGGAGAGGCCAACGACGCAAGGAGGGCCACTGACCAGCCATTGCTTCATCACCGGCCTGAATTTACGTGGGATGATGAGCATGGAGATGTCCTCCTGGTCAGTGATCTACACGTAGAACCTGATAGGTTCTCGTGCACCCTCTTCGTGCCTAGTCCTTGGCCTACTACCAGCGGCCAACGACATCCTCATGAACTCCACCCTGCCAGGGAGCACCACTCTCTTCAGCCACCAGTTGGTGAGGATGTGGTCCTCCGCCCCCTCTGCGCCAGCGGCGACCTGCTTACCACCACCGGCTGTGTCCTACTCCGTCTTTAGTATCTTGTCAGCAAGATCGACAACAGTTAGCAACACATATGGCACATGATCAAAGCTAACAAGTAGGACATCATCTATTGTTGGGGATATAACTACTGGGTATGACCCGCCCAGGAGGGGCCGGGTCATGCCCTTGGCGACTTAAAGATGAAGATGGCGGGTTATGAAGCAAGCCTATTGAAGGCCCAAGACCCAAAGGTGACTTGAGGCCCAAAGGGATGAACCGCCACATGTTTAACTTGTAATTTAAGGCAAGCTTAGTTAGAAATCGAGCCGGTCACGTTTGTGTGAGCTGGACGAGACTCTGTAAGGCCGGGCATCCACCTGTGTATATAAAGGGGTGACCCAGCGGCGGGTTAACTCAAGAAAAAACTCGTCGAGAACTAGGTCAAGCGTATTCGCTCCCTGGTGATCGAAACCCAAGCAATACAACCTAAAGCAGGAGTAGGATTTTACCTCGTTGAGAGGGGCCGAACCTGGGTAAACTCTTTGTGTCCTTTGTCCCGTTTAACCCCTTCAAGCTAACCTAGTTGCGATGGCTCCACAACTAAGTCCTTTTGCTAGGGCATCTGTCGTGTTAAGTCCACGACAGTTGGCGCCCACCATGGAGCCAGCGCATGGTGGTTTCGAGTTCTTGAAGGGTAACTTTGCAGGGATCAAGGGATACGCCGTGGGCCGGATGACCAAGAGTCGTTGGGGCAAGCACTACATCAACGATGCTGGCTGGGCCCCCGATGCTGGTTTGATGTCTACTACGCAACTTTATTCTTGTAGACACGTGTTGGGCCTCCAAGCGCAGAGTTTTGTAGGACAGTAGCAATTTTCCCTCAAGTGGATGACCTAAGGTTTATCAATCCGTGAGAGGTGTAGGATGAAGATGGTCTCTCTCAAACGACCTTGCAACCAAATACAAGAAATCTCTTGTGTCCCCAACACACCCAATACAATGGCAAATTGTATAGGTGCACTAGTTCGGCGAAGAGATGGTGATAAAAGTGTAATATTGATGGTAGAAATATATTTTTATAATTTGAATAAATAAAAACAGCAAGGTAGCAAATAGTAAACGGGCACAAAAATGGTATTGCAATGCTTAAAAACAAGGCCTAGGGTCCGTACTTCCGCTAGTGCAAACTCTCAACAATGCTAACATAGTTGGATCATATGATTACCCCTCAAAGTGCAGCAAAGAATCACTCTCGAGTTCCTATTAGCGGAGAACAAAAGATAGAAATTGTTTGTAGGGTACGAAGCCACCTCAAAGCTATTCTTTCCGATCAATCTATCCTAGAGTTCGTACTAGAATAACGCAAACTATTCTTTCTGATCGATCTAATCAAGAGTTCGTACTAAGATAACACCAAAGCAAATTCATATTCATAATACTCAATCCATACAAAGAACTATAAAGAGACCCCAAAGTTTCCGTCGGAGAAAAATGTGCATCAACCCCTATGCATAGATTACCCCTATATCACCGCGGGAATCTGCGAGTTGAATGCCATAACATATATCAAGTGAATCAATAAGATACCCCAATTGTCACCTCAAGTATTCATATTGCAAGACATATATCATGTATTCTCATCT
This sequence comes from Triticum aestivum, assembly GCF_018294505.1. Lineage (NCBI taxonomy): Eukaryota > Viridiplantae > Streptophyta > Magnoliopsida > Poales > Poaceae > Triticum > Triticum aestivum. The sequence continues at coordinate 34,566,924 of NC_057804.1, read as the reverse complement.
CTGAATACTCAATCCGACAAGACAAAACTTTGAAGGGTAAAGATTCAATTCATCATAACAAGGGTATAGAGGGTAGAAACATCATATGATCTGACTATATAAACAAAGCCCATGATATAGATCACGAGAGAGAGAGAGAGATTAAACACATAGCTACTGGTACAAACCCTCAGCCCCGAGAGTGGACTACTCCGTCCTCATCGTGGTGGCGGCCGGGATGATGAAGATGGCCACCGGAGATGATTCCCCACTCCGACAGGGTGCCGGAATGGGGTCTAGATTGGTTTTCACGGATACAGAGACCTTGCGGCGGTGGAACTTCTGATCTAGGTTTTCCCGAGGGGTTTCAAAATATTTGGGAATTTATAGTGCAAAGAAGGGGTGCGGGAGGCCACCAAGGTGGGCACAACCCACTTGGGCACGCCAGGCGGGCCTGGCGCGCCCTGGTGGGTTGTGCCCCCCTCGGGGCACCCCCCAAGTGCAACTCTAGCCCATTGCGTTCCTTCTGGTCCAAAAAATCTCCAAAAAGTTTCGTGGTGTTTTGGCTCCATTTGATATTGATTTCCTGCGATGTAACAAGCAAAAAACAACAACTGGCACTAGACACTAGGTCAATAGGTTAGTCGGAAAAAATGATATAAAGTTGCTATAAAATGATTGTAAAACACCCAAGAATGATGAAATAATAGCATGAATACTTCATAAATTATAGATACGTTGGAGACGTATCACGGCTCAATTGAGTACGGGTACCGAGTCCCCTTCGACTGAATCCATGTCTTCATCGGCAAGATCGGTGAGTCGGGACCTGAGCCGAACACGTGCACCGACATCGTTGAGACGGCTCAGCGTGCACGACCCGCCAAGGTTCAAGCCACTGTGAAACACGCCTTTGTTGGTTTCATCCATGGGGCAGGTTTCGAGGAAGGATCTGTGTCCGGTGGAGAGACGACCATCTACTCTAACGGTGAGTCATCAACCGGCGAGACCAATTCTATGTATCAACTGCAAGACGGCAGGCTTGGGGGCTGTTTCGATGGCGATAGTATTTCGGACCCCTATGAGCCACCGAATCGGGTTGCGATCTTGATGGCCAGCACACAATCGGTGCTCAATTGAGAAACAGTAAAACAGAGCCACCTATGAGCCCCCACCGGCGATTTGGAGCTCCCCATTGTCCGATCACTTCCACGAACGTCCCAGATTTCAGCTCGGTCATCAACAGTTTTCTTACGCTAATTAATAACCCCTTCAATAGCGTGATCCGCTTATATAGTTATTTCACGGGCCGCTGCACTAAGGACCGAGCTGTGCTTTGTGTGAGTAATCGTGCCATGTAGGTTAAGGCCCAGGAAGTACAGTCTTGTTGGAAATATGCCCTAGAGGCAATAATAAATTAGTTATTATTATATTTCCTTGTTCATGATAATCGTTTATTATCCATGCTATAATTGTATTGATAGGAAACTCAAATACATGTGTGGGTACATAGACAACACCATGTCCCTAGTAAGCCTCTAGTTGACTAGCTCGTTGATCAATAGATGGTTACGGTTTCCTGACCATGGACATTGGGTGTCGTTGATAACGGGATCACATCATTAGGAGAATGATGTGATGGACGAGACCCAATCCTAAGCCTAGCACAGAGATCGTGTAGTTCGTATGCTAAAGCTTTTCTAATGTCAAGTATCTTTTCCTTAGACCATGAGATTGTGCAACTCCCGGATACCGTAGGAATGCTTTGGGTGTACCAAACGTCACAACGTAACTGGGTGGCTATAAAGGTGCACTACAGGTATCTCCGAAAGTGTATGTTGGGTTGGCACGAATCGAGACTGGGATTTGTCACTCCGTGTAAACGGAGAGGTATCTCTGGACCCACTCGGTAGGACATCATCATAATGTGCACAATGTGACCAAGGGGTTGATCACGGGATGATGTGTTACGAAACAAGTAAAGAGACTTTCCGGTAACGAGATTGAACAAGGTATCGGCATACCGACGATCGAATCTCGGGCAAGTACAATACCGCTAGACAAAGGGAATTGTATACGGGATCGATTGAGTCCTTGACATCGTGGTTCATCCGATGAGATCATCGTGGAACATGTGGGAGCCAACATGGGTATCCAGATCCCGCTGTTGGTTATTGACCGGAGAACGTCTCGGTCATGTCTACATGTCTCCCGAACCCGTAGGGTCTACACACTTAAGGTTCGATGATGCTAGGGTTATAAAGGAAATTTGTATGTGGTTACCGAATGTTGTTCGGAGTCCCGGATGAGATCCCGGACGTCACGAGGAGTTCCGGAATGGTCTGGAGGTAAAGATTTATATATGGGAAGTCCTATTTTGGTCACCGGAAAAGTTTCGGGTTTTATCGGTAACGTACCGGGACCACCGGGAGGGTCCCGGGGGTCCACCAAGTGGGGCCACCGGCCCCGGAGGGCTGCATGGGCCAAGTGTGGGAGGGGACCAGCCCCAGGTGGGCTGGTGCGCCCCCCCCACAAGGGCCCAAGGCGCCTAGGGTTTGGGGAGGGGGTGCTTCCACCTATCTTGGGGGGCAAGTTTCCCCCCTCTCCCCCTTGGCCGCCACCCTTAGATGGGATTGGGGCTGCCGCACCCCTTGGGGTGGAAACCCTAGAGGGGGTGCACCCCCCTCCCTCTCCCCTATATATACTTGAGGGTTTTGGGGCTGCCAACACAGGAGTTTTGACCTCTCCCTGGCGTAGCCCTACCTCTCTCCCTTCTCCTCTCCCGCGGTGCTTGGCGAAGCCCTGCTGGATTGCCACGATCCTCCATCACCACCACGCCGTTGTGCTGCTGCTGGATGGAGTCTTCCTCAACCTCTCCCTCTCTCCTTGCTGGATCAATGCGTGGGAGACGTCACCGGGCTGTACGTGTGTTGAACGCGGAGGTGCCGTCCGTTCGGCACTAGGATCTCCGGTGATTTGGATCACGACGAGTACGACTCCTTCAACCCCGTTCTCTTGAACGCTTCCGCTTAGCGATCTACAAGGGTATGTATATGCACTCTCCTTCCCCTCGTTGCTGGTTTCTCCATAGATAGATCTTGGTGACACGTAGGAAAATTTTGAATTTCTACTACGTTCCCCAACAGTGGCATCATGAGCTAGGTCTATTGCGTAGATTCTTTGCACGAGTAGAACACAAAGTAGTTGTGGGCGTTGATTTTGTTCAATATGCTTACCGTTACTAGTCCAATCTTGTTTCGACGGTATTGTGGGATGAAGCGGCCCAGACCGACCTTACACGTACTTTTACGTGAGACAGGTTCCACCAACTGACATGCACTTGGTGCATAAGGTGGCTAGCGGGTGCCAGTCTCTCCCACTTTAGTCGGAACGGATTCGATGAAAAGGGTCCTTATGAAGGGTAAATAGCAATTGGCATATCACGTTGTGGTTTTGCGTAGGTAAGAAACGTTCTTGCTAGAAACCCATAGCAGCCACGTAAAACATGCAAACAACAATTAGAGGACGTCTAACTTGTTTTTGCAGGGTATGCTATGTGATGTGATATGGCCAAGAAGAATGTGATGAATGATATGTGATGTATGAGATTGATCATGTTCTTGTAATAGGAATCACGACTTGCATGTCGATGAGTATGACAACCGGCAGGAGCCATAGGAGTTGTCTTAATTTATTGTATGACCTGCGTGTCATTGAACAACGCCATGTAATTACTTTACTTTATTGCTAACCGGTAGCCATAGTAGTAGAAGTAATAGTTGGTGAGACAACTTCATGAAGACACGATGATGGAGATCATGGTGTCATGCCGGTGACGATGATGATCATGGAGCCCCGAAGATGGAGATCAAAAGGAGCAAAAATGATATTGGCCATATCATGTCACTATTTGATTGCATGTGATGTTTATCATGTTTATGCATCTTATTTGCTTAGAACGACGGTAGTAAATAAGATGATCCCTCATTAAAATTTCAAGAAAGTGTTCCCCCTAACTGTGCACCGTTGCGAAAGTTCGTCGTTTCTAAGCACCACGTGATGATCGGGTGTGATGGATTCTTACATTCACATACAACGGGTGTAAGCCAGATTTACACACGCGAAACACTTAGGTTAACTTGACGAGCCTAGCATGTACAGACATGGCCTCGGAACACAAGAGACCGAAAGGTCGAGCACGTATGGTTGATACGATCAACATGAAGATGTTCACCGATGATGACTAGTCCGTCTCACGTGATGATCGGACACGGCCTAGTTGACTCAGATCATGTAATCACTTAGATGACTAGAGGGATGTCTATCTGAGTGGGAGTTCATAAGATGAACTTAATTATCCTGAACATAGTCAAATGATCTTTGCAAATTATGTTGTAAGCTCGCGCTTTAGTTCCACTGTTTAGATATGTTCCTAGAGAAAATATAGTTGAAAGTTGACAGTAGCGATTATGCGGACAGTAGAAAGCTTATGTCCTTAATGCACCGCTCAGTGTGCTGAACCCCAAACGTCGTCTGTGGATGTTGCGAACATCGGACATACACGTTTTGATAGCTACGTGATAGTTCAGTGAAACGGTTAGAGTTGAGGCACCATAGACGTTTTCGAAACGTCGCGGAACATATGAGATGTTTCGAGGGCTGAAATTGGGATTTCAGGCTCGTGCCCACGTCAAGAGGTGTAAGACCTCCGACGAGTCTCTTAGCCTGCAAACTAAGGGAGAAAAGCTCAATCGTTGAGCTTGTACTCAGATTGTCTGAGTACAACAATCACTTGAATCGAGTGGGAGTTGATCTTCCAGATGAGATAGTGATGTTTCTCCAAAGTAATTTCCACCAAGCTGCTAGAGCTTCGTGATGAACTATAACATATCATGGATAGATATGATGATCCTTGAGATATTCGCGATGTTTGACACCGCGAAAGTAGAAATCAAGAAGGAGCATCAATTGTTGATGATTGGTGAAACCACTAGTTTCAAGAAGGGCAAGGGCAAGAAGGGATACTTCCTGAAACGGCAAATCAGCTACTGCTCCAGTGAAGAAACCCAAGGTTGAACCCAAACCCGAGACTAAGTGCTTCTGTGATAAGGGGAATAGTCACTGGAGCAGAATTACCCTAGATACTTGGTAGATAAGAAGGATGGCAAGGTCGATAGAAGTATATTGGATATACATTATGTTAATGTGTACTTCACTAGTACTCCTAGTAGCACCAGGGTATTAGATACCGGTTCGGTTGCTAAGTATTAGTAACTCGAAATAAAAGCTACGGAATAAATGGAGACTAGCTAAAGGTGAGCTGACGATATGTGTTGGAAGTGTTTCCAAGTTTGATGTGATCAAACATCGCACGCTCCCTCTACCATCAAGATTAGTATTAAACCTGAAACGAATGATTTATTGAATCTCGATCGTAGTGATACACATTTTCATGCCAAAAGATATAAGATAGTAATGATAGTACCACTTACTTGTGGCACTGCCATGTAAGTCATATTGGTATAAAACGCATGAAGAAGCTCCATGTTGATGGATCTTTGGACTCACTCTTTTTTGAAAAGTTTGAGACATGCGAACCATGTCTATTGGTGCATACGCATGAAGAAACTCCATGCAGATGGATCGTTTAGACTCACTTGATTTTGAATCACTTGAGATATGCAAATCATACCACATGGACAAGATGACTGAAAAGCCTCATTTTCAGTAAGATGGAACTAGATAGCAACTTGTTGGAAGTAACACATTTTGATGTGTGCAGTCCAATGAGTGCTGAGGCATGCAGTGAATATCGTTATGTTCTTACTTCACAGATGATTCGAGTAGATGTTGAGTATATTTACTTGATGAAACACAAGTCTGAATTATTGAATGGTTCAAGTAATTTCAGAGTGAAGTTTAAGATCTTCGTGACAAGAGGATAGAATGTCTATGATATGATCATAGAGATGAATATCTGAGCTACGAGTTTTGGCACACAATTAAGACATTGTGGAAATTGTTTCACAATTAATACCGCCTGGAACACCATAGTGTGATGGTGTGTCCGAACATCATAGTAGCACCCTATTGGATATGGTGCGTACCTTGATGTCTCTTATTGAATTATCACTATCGTTCATGGGTTAGGCATTAGAGACAACCGCACTCACTTTAATAGGGTACCATGTAATTCCGTTGAGACGACACTGTTTGGAGAAACCTAAGTTGTCGTTCCTTAAAAGTTTGGGGCTGCGACGCTTATGTGAAAAAGTTTCAGGTTGATAAGCTTGAACCCAAAGCGTATAAAATGCATCTTCATAGGACACCCAAAATAGTTGGGTATACCTCCTAATTCAGATCCGAAAGCAATAGCGATTGTTTCTTAAACCGGGTCCTTTCTCGAGGAAAAGTTTGTCTCGAAAAGTTGAGTGGGAGGATGGTGGAGACTTGATATGGTTATTGAACCATTACTACAACTAGTGTGTAGCAGGGCACAGGAAGTTGTTCCTATGGCACCTACACCAATTGAAGTAGAAGCTTATGATAGTGATCATGAAACTTCGGATCAAGTCACTACTGTACCTCGTAGGGTGACAAGGATGCGTACCACTTCAGAGTGGCACAGTAATCCTGTCTTGAAGGTCATGTTGCTAGACAACAATGAACCTACGAGCTATGGAGAAGCGATGGTGGGCCCAAATTCCGACAAATGGTTAGAAGCCATGAAATCCGAGATAGGATCCATGTATCATAACAAAGCATGGACTTTGGTGGACTTGCCCGATGATCGGCAAGCCATTGAAATAAATGGATCTTTAAGAAGAAGACGGACGTGGACGGTAATGTCACCATCTATGAAGCTCGACTTGTGGCGAAGGGTTTTTCACAAGTTCAAGGAGTTGACTACGATGAGATTTTCTCATCCGTAGTGACGCTTAAGTCCGTCGGAATCATGTTAGCATTAGCTGCAATCTGGCAGATGGATGTCAAGACGAGTTTCCTTACCAGTTTTCGTAAGGAAAGGTTGTATGTGATACAATCAGAAAGGTTTTGTCGATCCTAAGGATGCTAAAAGGTATGCTAGCTCCAGCGATCCTTCTAAGGACTGGAGTAAGCATCTGGGAGTTGGAATATACACTTTGATAAGATGATCAAAGATTTTAGGTTTATACAAGGTTTATGAGAAACTTGTATTTCCAAAGAAGTGAGTGGGAGCACTATAGAATTTCTGATGAGTATATGTTGTTGACATATTGTTGATCAGAAATGATGTAGAATTTCTAGAAAGCATATAGGGTTATTTGAAATGTGTTTTTCAATAGAAAACCTGGAATAAGCTGCTTGAACATTGAGCATCAAGATCTATGAGGATAGATCAAAAACGCTAAATGGTACTTTCAAATGAGCATATACCTTGACATGATCTTGAACGTGTTCAAGATGGATCAGTCAAAGAAGGAGTTCTTGCCTGAGATGTAAGGTATGAAGTTAAGACTTAAAGCTCGACCACGGCAGAAAAGAGAGAAAGGACGAAGGTCGTCCCCTATGCTTTAGACATAGGCTCTACAGTATGCTATGCTGTGTACCGCACCTAATGTGTGCCTTGCTACATGTATGGCAAGAGGGTACAAAGGTGATCAAGGAGTGGATCACCAGATAGCGGTCAAAATTATCCTTAGAGGAATAAGGATTTGTTTCTCGATTATGGAGGTGATAAAGAGTTCGGCGTAAAGGGTTACGATGATGCAAGCTTTAACACTTATCCGAATGACTCTGAGTAGCAAACCGGATACGTATAGTGGAGCAACCATTTGGAATAGCTCCAAGTGGAGCGTGGAAACAACATTTACAATATGACCTAGAGATTTGCGAAGTACATACGGATCTGAATGTTGCAGACCCGTTTACTAAAACCTCTCTCACAAGCAAAACATGATCAAACCCCAGAACTCATTGAGTCTTAATCACATGATGATGTGAACTAGTTTAGTGACACTAGTAAACTCTCTGGATGTTGGTCACATGGCGATGTGACCTGTGAGTGTTAATCACATGGCGATGTGAACTAGATTATTGACTCTAGTGCAAGTGGGAGACTGTTGGAAATATGCCCTAGAGGCAATAATAAATTAGTTATTATTATATTTCCTTGTTCATGATAATTGTTTATTATCCATGCTATAATTGTATTGATAGGAAACTCAAATACATGTGTGGGTACATAGACAACACCATGTCCCTAGTAAGCCTCTAGTTGACTAGCTCGTTGATCAATAGATGGTTACGGTTTCCTGACCATGGACATTGGATGTCGTTGATAACGGGATCACATCATTAGGAGAATGATGTGATGGATGAGACCCAATCCTAAGCCTAGCATAGAGATCGTGTAGTTCGTATGCTAAAGCTTTTCTAATGTCAAGTATCTTTTCCTTAGACCATGAGATTGTGCAACTCCCGGATACCGTAGGAATGCTTTGGGTGTACCAAACGTCACAACGTAACTGGGTGGCTATAAAGGTGCACTACAGGTATCTCCGAAAGTGTCTGTTGGGTTGGCACGAATCGAGACTGGGATTTGTCACTCCGTGTAAACGGAGAGGTATCTCTGGGCCCACTCGGTAGGACATCATCATAATGTGCACAATGTGACCAAGGGGTTGATCACGGGATGATGTGTTACGGAACGAGTAAAGAGACTTGCCGGTAACGAGATTGAACAAGGTATCGGCATACCGATGATCGAATCTCGGGCAAGTACAATACCGCTAGACAAAGGGAATTGTATACGGGATCGATTGAGTCCTTGACATCGTGGTTCATCCAATGAGATCATTGTGGAACATGTGGGAGCCAACATGGGCATCCAGATCCCGCTGTTGGTTATTGACCGGAGAACGTTTCGGTCATGTCTACATGTCTCCCGAACCCGTAGGGTTTACACACTTAAGGTTCGATGACGCTAGGGTTATAAAGGAAATTTGTATGTGGTTACCGAATGTTGTTATGAGTCCCGGATGAGATCTCGGACGTCACGAGGAGTTCCGGAATGGTTCGGAGGTAAAGATTTATATATGGGAAGTCCTGTTTTGGTCACCGGAAAAGTTTCGGGTTTTATCGGTAACGTACCGGGACCACCGGGGGGTCCCGGGGGTCCACCAAGTGGGGCCACCGGCCCCAGAGGGCTGCATGGGCCAAGTGTGGGAGGGGACCAGCCCCAGGTGGGCTGGTGCGCCCCCCACAAGGGCCCAAGGTGCCTAGGGTTTGGGGAGGGGGTGCTTCCACCTAACTTGGGGGGCAAGTTTCCCCCCTCTCCCCCCTTGGCCGCCACCCTTAGATGGGATTGGGGCTGCCGCACCCCTTGGGGTGGAAACCCTAGAGGGGGCGCACCCCCTCCCTCTCCCCTATATATACTTGAGGGTTTTGGGGCTGCCAACACAAGATTTTTGACCTCTCCCTGGCACAGCCCTACCTCTCTCCCTTCTCCTCTCCCGCGGTGCTTGGCGAAGCCCTGCTGGATTGCCACGCTCCTCCATCACCACCACGCCGTTGTGCTGCTGCTGGACGGAGTCTTCCTCAACCTCTCCCTCTCTCCTTGCTGGATCAAGGCATGGGAGACGTCACCGGGCTGTACGTGTGTTGAACGCGAAGGTGCCGTCCGTTCGGCACTAGGATCTCCGGTGATTTGGGTCACGACGAGTACGACTCCTTCAACCCCGTTCTCTTGAACGCTTCCGCTTAGCGATCTACAAGGGTATGTAGATGCACTCTCCTTCCCCTCGTTGCTGGTTTCTCCATAGATAGATCTTGGTGACACGTAGGAAAATTTTGAATTTCTGCTATGTTCCCCAACAAGTCTAACATGCAAAGCCTTCTCAGCTTTGCTCCTTTGTTCGGGGAGCTCCTAAGCCGCGCCTTTAGCGCTGGTAACGCGTACTGGCGCCCACGCGCTGCCTACCTGGGCCTGGCCCAACAAGGTCGATGCGCCTGGTTGCTAAGACCGCTCTGAACGCTGCGTAGTGAAATTAACAAAAAAACAAGAAAAAGGTGCCACCATCAGGATTCGAACTAGAGCCACTGCCTTCCCGTACGAGTGTGCCTAACCAATAGAACAACCTAACTTTAGTGAATTCTTGAAGCGCCAACAGTATAAAAACACGCAGCCGTGCTATTAATTGCATCTGCACTGTATCACTTAATTTTACGAACTATTTACAATAAATTCATGAATTTGAATAGGTTCATCATATTTGAAGAAAAGTTCACAAAATTGAAAATAAGTTCACCGAATTTGAAAATTTTCATCGAGTTTGAAAAAATTTCACCGATTTGAAAATAGTTCATCGACTTTGAAAAAATGGTTCATCAATTTGAAAAAAGGTTCATCAATTTTGAAAAAAGTTCATCGAATTTGATAAAAGTTCATGGAGTTCGAAAAAAGTTCATCGGATTTGGAAAAAAGTTCATCGATCTGAAAATAGTTCATCGGCTTTGAAATAATGGTTCATCAATTTGAAAAAAGGTTTATTGATTTGAAAAAAAATTCACCGAATTTGATAAAAGTTCATCGAGTGGGGAAAAAAGTTCACCGATTTGAAAATAGTTCATCGATTTGAAAAAAGGTTCATTGATTTTGAAAAAAAAAGTTCACCAATTTGAAATAAAGTTCAATAATTTGAAAAAAAGGTTCATGCACTTAGCAGAAAAGAAAAAGGGGGAAAAGAAGGAAAAAAATGAACAAAATCGTTCATAGGAAAAAAGAAACAATATAGAAACAAAAGTGTGAAAAGGCTCTGAGAAAACACGCATACTAAGGTGGCGGACTGGCTATGGCAGAGCGCTTGTACTATGGAGGTCTCCAGCTCGAATCTTGCCCCACGCAAGCAGTTTTTTGCGTTTTAGAAACAGCAAAAAAGAAGAAAGAATGGGCCAGCCCATTGCGGCGGGAGGGTGCACGCCCGAATGCATACCCTATCCCAAGTTGTTCCTCTGTTAAATGTACACTACTTCTACACTACTATTAAGCAAGAGAACTTCACGAGGGCGGACGAAAACTCTGCCTCTAGAAACAACCCACGCCCGCCTGAGCCAAAATCTCCTGCCTCTGTCATTCCTATCGCCCCTCCCTCAGGGAGCCGCCGCTGCTCTAGGGAGGATCGAGCCCCCGCCTCCGCCGTTCCCCACCCCTTCCCCCTCTCTTATCCTCGCCGCTGCCATAGGATGCCGCTGGGCGAAGCTCGGCCTGCATCGGTAGCATCGGGTCCCTCTCCTCCCTTGGGCGGCGGCGGTGGCGGTGCGAGACACAGCGAGCTCGTCCTGCGCCGATGATGGCGGGGTCCCTTTCCTTCCTCGGGCAGCAGCGGCGGCGCAGGACACAGCGGGCTCGGCCTGCGCCGGTGACGGGCGGGATCCTCTCCTCCCTCAAGCAGCGACGGCGGCGCGGCACGCAATTGGCGGCCACGGATGCAACGCTAGGTGCGGGGCGTGGCGGCTGTTGTGGCACAGGCGCGCGACGGTGCCGTGGCGGCTGCCATGCCCGACGCTCTGGACTGGAGGCAGAGCAGTGTCGTCACCTGGCCAAGGACCAGGGTAGGTTTCCGAGTGGTGGAACGTCTTCGTACAACGCATGTGAGGTCGCGTTTCCTCTGCGTTGTACATTTGGATCCCGGAGTGTACGGGGATAACCGTGATGTTGTCGCCAATCTCACATCTTGTTTCTTCAAATTGTGTTCTCTGAAATTTGAAGCGTGCATCTGCGAACGATAGTTCCTACAGCGCAGTGTGGTTAGGGGCGACCAAAACGTATCGGGGTGTACTGGTTGAAAAGGTTTGGTCTACTTTGATTCCGGTATAGGCCTCTCTTTCTTCAATGATTTACTGTTGCTTTCTTCTCATTGCTTTGGCAGATTTCACAACTCGCAAGTTCCAGTGCCCAAATGTTGATTTCAAACCTCAGATCCACAAGATTGGTAAGAAGTGCAATATTCTTTCTGCACACCTGCCTTGAGGTAGAAACAAAATAATTTGTGTCATGTTTAACTCGGTTGTTTGTGTTTACATAGGTGCTGAGTTCCAACTCTACCAGTAAAACAAGATTAAGTGGGAGGGGCTGAAACTCTTTTGCATGTAAATGTTTAACTGAATGGTTTAAGATGGTCTAAAATTCTTTAGCTTGCAACTATTTAACGAAATTATTTTTAAGTGGGCTATCACAGTGACACCATACCTTGAGTACCACATAGTACATATGAAAAGTAGATTATGATAATTGACCTTTCATGATCGGATTTCAGGCAATCATGATATTTTATTTTGCAGTTTTAATAATTCTGACTGGAGGGGTATTTCGTGACTTGTGAGTGTCACGTTCGATGCATAAAAAATCGCGGTCTATTTGTTATGTGCCATTCTGCGAAAGAATGGTCCTCATTATGCATTTTCCCCTTTCATTTGAGTTAGTAAAGTGGTTTCTGCAAGACCAATATAATCTGGTAATGTTATTGCAATGCCATTGAAATTTTTCCGTGGTCATCAAACTCTTTGACCTTGCAGACTATAAAATATAAATTTCATTACTGGATTATTAAGTGGTTCAGAAGATTGGTTTCTCTTGCAAGCAGAGGGTTTCCCACACTGTATGCACCAGAAATTGAACGTATTATTGATGTCTTTGTTACACGATCTGTCACCACTCCGACATCCGTGCCACGTCGGGAACTCCTCTGCTACATCCTCCTCTCCTGATTTTGTAGATGAATAACCTACCATTTCAATCTGTGAAATATTGCTAAATTTTGTAAACTGTTAGATCGTGGTACTTACAACCAATGGAAACCATAGAATTGATGTTCATGAAAGTGGACCAATTACTGCATTGAGGAAATGTACCATGTAATATTTAGAGACTTTCATATGAGAATGCTTTGCACTGCTAGGTGTTGATGATCTTTGTATATTTCAATGGGCCTTTGTGAAGGATCTTCACATTAAAGGCTCCTCCTATTCTCAAGATTATTCATGCGGTAAGCTTTGAGATTGATTTCTTTTTTGTTTCCCTTTCATTTTGGAGAAAGCAACTGACTGTCTGCTATATGGTTTCCCTTTTGTTTCAGAGCAAGCAACTGGCTTTATCTCTCAAGCAATTTACTCATATGTGTGATTGGAAAGATGACTGACATTTGATCTACGACACTAGTAACTAAAGACGATTTTATGTTATGAGACTTTGGCCTGATTTCAGAGATGTACTAAATTCTGAAGTTTGTTGTATGACAGTACTATCTAATAAGTACATTTGTTCACACTTACTTGAGTGTACCCTGTGTGTCAATTTGTGGTCTGTGATTTTAATGTGTGTTTTTCCTGTTGTTGTCATTATCCTCGACTGATAATTCAAATGGTCGATTCATGGCTTGTTACAATAGATGATTTTCTGAATCTAATGTATTATTTTGCTGTTGTCGTTAGGTTGTTAAGTCATCAAGCCCGACCACTGAGTATACATATTGTGTTCATCTTCCTTGCCTTTTTAGGAAAAAACATGTACCGAAGTCTGAAGGTAAGCTATTCTTTATTTACATTTTATTTGTTTCTTCCTGCTAACCCAGGCTCTAATTAGATGCAAGAGCTTGTGTAATGCTCATTTGAAGCTACAGGGGAATGCTCATTTACTCTTTTAACATAAACTGTTTGCTAGCCATAGCTGATGTTAATTCTTTGCTGGATCTTATGTCAGTAGGGTGATCAATGTAATTGCCTGGAATCATTGGGCCTCCCTTTAATTCTATCATCTTCTGTATAGTGGTATTAAATATATCTGTGATGAATTGGCAGGTAAATTTAGGTATCAAATATACTCTTATCATTGGTAAATGCTGCTTATCCTTTGTGCTTCTTCACTGTATCCCACCAGATAATACACGGTATATTTCTTTCAACGTAATGATGATATTAAAACCTTTGCCATTTCTATACGTAAGCTAAGCCATTGGTGTTGTATTGTTCTTTGGTTCTTATATGTTGTTCTCATTAAATGATAACATGGTAGGAGAGGAGATGATTCATTGTTGAGTCACTACTGCATATGGCATGTTATCAGTTAATGGGTTAACTGATAACATGGTAGGACTATTGATTTTATGATGATCGCATTTATTTTACCCCTTCTACAATTTCAGTTAGTTATTGTAAAGCGTTTTTAATTTACGTAAAGATACAAATTGCTGTAGTCATAGGTCAACTTATATTTCCTATCATACAAGTTGTATGTCCTTGGAAGTGACCTTTTGATTATGTGCAAACTCATCTCGAAAAGAGTCGGAAATCAGTTCGATAAAAAGGGTGGTAATCATGGCTGGACACTCGATTCTTCACGTATTTGTTGGATCACAAGGATGTCTCGCATTTGAAAATACAATTTGATTGGCATGCCAACATTTTGTATCCCTTTGATTTATTTTTTCAAGGCTTGTTTCAATAATATACCATGTGAACTCACTTATAATTGTTTGAGACGTGCGTTGCACGTGCATGCTAACTAGTTCCAAAAAAGTTGTTCCTCTGTTCCTGTACGCTTCGCCGCCGCCATCGTGCGTCCCGGCGGCAAGATTATACTTCACGTGTGCCTCGGAGCCTGTGGCCTCTAATGTTCCTCCGCAGCCCCCCATGGTGGATCTTTTTTCTTTCCCATGTCGAGTCCTGCTCCATGGCGGCCGCGGCGGCAGCACACGCCGTCGGCGTCCATTCCCTGCTGGCATCCGCCTCCTTGTGTTGTTTGTTCATTTAGAGTTTCCTCTCAAGAAAGTAGCTAGCGTCCTCGGCTGCTCCATGAGATCAATGACCAAAAACATCAAAGATCAAGAGCCCCAAGATTATGAGATGATCTCCATCTTCTTTACAAGATTCTGGTAGACGATGTTTCTATCATGTATGATAAGGCAAGATCTCTTTACCAGTTCTGATGCATGTTTTATGTACCAATTTTGGTGTTTAGAAGGGAAATCATAACTTATCTTAATCCAAAAGGATCAAAGATTTATTTCGTGCTCTATTGGATATTGTTCGGTTGCGATTAGTCCACTATTTCAAGGTTGCATCAGTCGAGCTAAAACCTCCATATGCAAAAACAGTCGTGCAAATATTCCTCTACTCTGCTTCCAGATGATGTAGCTTTGGAGGATGTGTTTCTTTTGGTCCTTAAGCTTTGCCTACTGTGGTGATTATAGCTTGTGTTTACTCATGAGAGCTTATTATCAGTCTTATAAGGGTTTGTTTTTTCATTGCCCATTACTTCAACATCCTTGAAACTTGAAAGGTTCTTGTCTTGGTAATGTGCTCCTATTTTTATTTAGAACAACCATGGGAGGAATGGCACTAGAGCCTTCCCAGTTTCATGCTGAGCATTATGATTTACGACAACAATCAGTACAAAAAAGACACACCCATGACATTTTGGGCCGAACGAATTTTTTCCCTGTCATACATATGACACTTCTATGACGATAATTGTGACAAAACCCGGTATCAACATAGATGTGGTGGGCTCCTACTTCTATGACAAAAAATCATGACAAAAAATAGGCTTTTCGTCCTGGGCGGGCCGGAGACGCAGCTGCATGACATTCTTTGGGCTGTCCATGATGGAAAAAACCATGGTAGAAGCTAGGGCGAGGAAAATTTCGGGGAGTTCCTGGTTACGGTGGGCGGTCGGGGGCCGAGCGATGCGCGTTTCTCTCGTACACGTACGCGCGTGTGTGCGAGGCGTTGGCTCTAACTGAACCCGAGCGAGGCGTTGGGCTCTAACTGAACCCGAGCGATTGCACTGCAGGCTACGCGTTACTGAACCCGATCGATCAATCGATGGGCTGTTAACTGAACCCGATCGAGCGATTCCTTCGCTACTGCTGCTAACTGAAGCTGATCGATTGGATGAACAGTGAGCGTTGCGGCGGGGGGGGGGGGGGGGGTGGATGAATAGTGAGCGGTGGGGGTGGATGCAGGACCCCGTGGCATTGCCTCTGGATGAACAGGACGATCCCGTGGAGGGCTGGATGAATAGTAGACGGTGGAGGGGTGCCCGTGGAGTGGTGGTTGAATAGTAGCCGGTGGAGTAGTGCGCGGTAGAGGCTGGATGAACAGGAGCCCGTGGAGGCTGGAGGAGGTCGACGGTAGCCCGTGGAGGCTGGAGGAGGTCGATGGTGGAGATGAACAGTATCCCGTGGAGTCCCGTTTTGCGGTACGCCACACCCCTCCTGATGAACAGGACCCCCGTTTCAACCTTGGCGCTCCAACACAAGTCCATTTCGTCCATTTTGCGGTACGCCACACCCCTCCCGATCAACAGGACCCCTGTTTCGACCGTAGCGCTCCAACACAAGTCCGTTTCGTCCGTTTTGCGATATGCCACACCCCTCCCGATCAACAGGACCCCCGCTTTGACCATAGGAGGTTCGTTTCCTCCGTTTTGCAGTACGCCACACCCCTCCGGATCAACAGGACCCCGTTACGAACGTAGGAGGTCCGTTTCCTCCGTTGTGCGGTACGCCAGGCCTCGTTTCCATCGCTAGTTCCATCCAAGCCCTCCCGATGAACACGACCACGCATTCCCTTCCGACCCAGCTGGTTGGCTCCCACGCATTCCGTTGCCTCCCAATGAATACGACGCATTCCGTTGCCTCCTGATGAACACGACGCATTCCGTTGCCTCCCCATGAACACGATGACAATACTGTTTCTCCGTTCCGACCAAGCCATGTACACGAGCCCTGGCCGTACGTATGCGCGAGTAGGCTTTCGGGACCCCGCCCATATGTACACATACATGACCGTATTTTCTTTCTTGCACCCTGGCCGTTGTACGTATGTGTACATGCTACGTGCGCGCCTCTACTATGACACGTGCGCGCCTCTACATCGACCAGTATATATGTACGTACACGTTCATGACCAGAATGACAATGGTACGTACGCTTCAACCAGGTGGGTCCCGATTGTCAGGCAATTCCTTGCATGCGAAGATGTAGCTGGTGGGTCCCAGCAGTCAGGGGGGCGAATCATTTTGTGTTTTTTTGCCCGGACACACTTCCTTGCGTGCGAAGGTGTAGCTGCTGGGTCCCAGCAGTCAGGGGGGCGAATCGTTTTTTTTGCCCGGACGCACTTGCATGCGAAGGTGTAGCTGGTGGGTCCCAACAGTCAGGGGGGTGAATCGTTTTTTTCGGACGCACTTCCTTGTGTGTGAAGATGTAGGTGGTGGGTCCCAGCAGTCAGGGGGGCGAATCGTTTTTTTCCGGAGGCACTTCCTTGCGTGCGAAGATGTAGCTGGTGGGTCCCAGCAGTCAGGGGACGAATCATTTTTTCGCGAAATACGGTGGCCCGTCTGGTGGGTCCCCGCTGTCAGGTGGAGGAATAATTATTTTGCGTGTAATAAGGAGGCACTTGCTTGCGGCTGCCATGGACCCAGCTGTCAACATCTCCACATATAGTCCACGTCCGATGGAAGTCGTTCCTTGACCACGTTGACCACACCACGTGAGAGCACCACGGGGGTGGACGACGGCGAGGCCTAGGAAGGGGACGATGTGGAGCCGGGAAAGACGCGGTAGTGGATGCACACGCGGAGAGGAGTACGAGGGTTCACTGGTTCGGCTGCGCTGCCGTCGCCGCAGAATAACAGGGGGTGTGGGTGAGTAGAGGGATGGCCTGGCGAGCGGTGGGAGTAGTAGGGGGTGGTGAGGCCTCCGCGGCAGCACATCCGGCCACGGGAGGTAGGAGCAGGCGACACGACCGGCGCTGCTTTGGGCGGCTAGAGCAAGAAGACCAGAGGTTGAAGAAGCACGACGGTCGTTGGATGGACATCGTACGGTCACTGCAGCTGGAATCGTTTATATTGACTAAGTTGACAAAGCCCTTGGTACGTCAACTTAGTAGGCCCACATGTCAGGTTCCGAAGCGGTGCACCCCAGATGTCAAGGGGAGGAATCATTTTTTGGACGGGTGAAGCTAGAATATCCGAGATTGAAGAAGAAGCACGGCATCCGTTGGATGGACATCCAACGGCCACTGCTGCTAGAACCGTGTGTTGACTATAAGTTGACAAAGCCTTGCATACGCGTCAACTCTGTTTTTTTAGGGGATGCGTCAACTTAGTAAGGCCATAAGTGTGTGGTAGAGAACTTATAGCCCATTTGAGATTTGTAAGAATGTGTAGCCTATTTTTGAATTCTAATGGAATTTACTACAGCCCATTTACAGTTTGTTAAAAGTACATCCCATTTCAACCAACCGTTCAAAACAGAATTCAATTAAATTTCCCACATTTTGATGGGATCTGAAATATTTTTATCCCGAAATTTCTAGTCAGATTAAATACAATTTCAATATAAATTTATATTACATAAAAATCCAACAAAACATTGCGCTCGCAACAATTAATGAAATTAAAATTTTCAATATCCAAAAATAATATTTTATAAAGTAATTACGTGTTTGGTGCATTTTTTTATAGTTACTCCCCAGTTTTTATAATTACATCCCATTTATTATTTCTTAAAGCCCATTTTCTTGTTAAGCCTAATGCATCCCTCCTAGGAAATATTTGCAGCCCAGCGGGGCGGAGAATAACAACTTGACCTTGCCTGGGTATTCCTAAAAAAAGTATAGCTGGGCTAGCCATTTCAGCTTGAAAAAATTTAATATCTGGGTTGGATATGTGACCTCTTGTGCAGTTCCACTAAGATCAAGCAATCAAGCAACGTTGTCGGTGTGACATTTTGGTTGAACTGCACAAAACACTCTTAAAACAAAAATGTTTTGTGCAGTGCAACAAAAGGTCACAATGTCAACGAGGTGAAGTAGATAACCCTGTTTACACAGAGGTGCAAAGGAAACAATTAGTGGTCAATAACGGTGCATGACATAGAAGCCAACAAAAAGAAGCATCTACCTTATCTAAATGGGAAAGAAAGCAAGACAATAGCATTTCTCAAACGGTGGCATTGATTAATATTAACATAGAGATTATATTAACAATAAAATTTGTTAATCATGTAATTTGCTTTTAACTGTGGCATTGCATCAATTTTCCAGCGGTATTATTAGAGGGTGTTTGTTTACAGGGACATTTTGGCGTAGGGACTAAAAAAACTCCGTGTCAGTCCCATCTGAACCAAACAGGAGGGACTTTTAGGGACTAAAAGTTGGCAGTTGGGACTAAAGAAAGAAGACCCCGAGGGAGTCTTTTGGGACTTTTTCCAACAGTTGCCCTGCCACGCATCGCACCTTGTCTCTATTAGTTCATTACTAGGGGTAACATGGTCTTTTAGCATGTCTTTTAATAACCTCTAGTCCA
Organism: Triticum aestivum; assembly: GCF_018294505.1. Lineage (NCBI taxonomy): Eukaryota > Viridiplantae > Streptophyta > Magnoliopsida > Poales > Poaceae > Triticum > Triticum aestivum. Next base: position 34,547,597 of record NC_057804.1, on the reverse strand, counting down.
TGTTTAGTCCCTGGAACCAAGCAGGTAGGGACTAGGGAGTTTTTAACCAAACAAGGCCTTAGATTAACAACAGCTAATGAGTTGCACGGGACAGTGGACGCACCAGCACCATGTGCATCTACCGATGTACTGTGGTCGTGCACAGTCTGTTGCAAGAAAGAACAAACAACCAAGGATCATATTTGTGTTGGTCCCAGTTTTGTTATCTTTAGACACCTTTCCCTATGTGAGCGCAACAAATCTAGTCCTGCTCAAACTCTACAGCCTTGTCCCTTCCTATCCTTTTTGAACTAGTACTTTCGCCCCTTCCTTTCCTCTTTGAACCACGTCCTAGATTTATGCGATACAACTTTCCCCACTACTTTCCCCCATTCCTTTCCTCTTTGAACCACGTCCTAGATTCATGCTATACAACTTTCCCCCTTCATTTCCTCTTTGAACCACGTCCTAGATTCATGCTATATACAACTTTTCCCACTACTTCCCCCACTCCTTTCCTCTTTGAACCACGTCCTAGATTCATGGTATACATGCAACTAGAGCAATGCATGTGGAGTAAGTAATTATACCTTAAGGTTCTTGGGGCGTGGTTCGGTGGGCGACGGGACAACGGCGAAGAAGAAGGGGTCGGAGGCCCTCCCGTGCTGCCGCTGGGTGAAAGTGAACAGCTGCGCTGGTAGTGGATTCCCTCACCGGCGGCGATAGCGTTAAGGCTCCTTCCCTTCCCAGCGGATGGATCCTGCCGGCTCTTTGAGCAGCAGTGAGGGGAGAGAGAGGCCAACGAAGTCTTGTTTAGATCTGGAGAGGGCGAGAGAGTGTGAAGAGAGCAACTACAAGCGCTGAGGCTCCAGCGTGTATATATATATTGGAGAGAGAGTGTGAAGCGTGCAAACCCTAGAAAACAAGTGCCGAGGCTGCAGCTTATACGTGATGAGGTGATTATACGGTCACTATGAGATTGTATAGCTCCGTATCCATCCATTTTTGACCACCCAAAGAATCCTCCTGGCACAAATTATGCTCAAGTGTAGTTATCAAACCCGAGACCTCAAGTTTGATGAGCGAACAGACTAACCAGCTACACAACCCTCCCGTTATGTTCAACGAGAGGAAAATAACCTTTTATACATTCCTGCATTCATGTGACAAGCATGCCTTTTTTTGTGTGTGTGCGGGAGTCATTGGGATTTCAATCATAATCGTGTCATGTGGCATTGGTGGTAAGACTATCCACAGTGGTGCAGAAATAATGCAGCCTTAGTCACCTTACCTCTGTCCACGTAGGATGTTGGGTCCCACCAGTCAGAGGGTGAAAACAAACAAATTAATAAGAAAAATTAAAAGCGCCAGCGGTGTATCTTACCTCACACATCTCGCTACTGCTCGAGAACACTGTCCAATTAATCCCTCTGTTCTCTCACATACTATTTTAAGTGAATCCTTATTATAACATGCACACAAATTTTGGGCACTTGCATTCGACTTAAGTCAGTGTGCCACCGTATCTTGTATACTTACTACTCCCTCCGTCTAGGTGTAATAAGTCACGTTAGAAGGCGCAACGGGACCAAGGTGCGTGTGCGTGCGTGTGTGTGTGTGTTTAACATCATGTGTGTGTTAGAGAGAGCGACAGATCGACCTACTCCTACAGAGAGATGGTGTGTAGTGTACGATTTTAGCCGCGAGAGTCGGTGCATCCTCTCGCTTCTAGGTGTGCCCGGTAGGGACATGCAGACAGCTGCCACGCCCGCTCTTGACCAGCCTGGCCCACCCAAAGCCCCTCCATTGCCCGCGCGCGCTTCCCGCCCAAAATGGTCAGCGCCGCTCCAAAGAACCGGTGCCGCATTCATGCCCGGGTAGAGCGGACGTGACCTCTCACTGGCGCAAGAGTGATGGTTGCTTCGTCCGTCCAACTTACTGCTGGGTCTATGTGATTTGACGGCTCATTGGTCTTTATTACTGAGGTGGTAGGACTGCTGGATGTCCCACGCTTTCGGCGAAAGGAGGTACTACTACTAGATTACAATTTTCTCCATTCTTACAGCGGAGGAGTGCAAGAGCAGTGAAAACACGCAGGCTCAGTGATTACATGGCCCACCTCACACTATCATTGTGCGACACCTAACTGTTTACATAGTACTCCCTCTGTTCCTAAATATTACTAGATGAGTCCCCGCGTGTGGCCACGAAACAGCCGTATATCTCTCTGCGCAAAATTATCGATTTCATAGAACTAAAAAAAAATCTATAACCGCATGAAAAATGTGGTAGCCAAACTAAATAAACTCCCATCATCATTTAGATCATCCCACGTAAGGAAAAAAGATCAGCCAACTCCTACTGCATAATGGGATTATATTTTTCTTTTTGACATGTTAATGGGACTTAAAAGCTCACTTACATGCATGCTACCGGTGCATTCTTTCATGCAGACATGTTGATGTGATTTAAAACCCACTCACATGCATGCCACGGTATTTCTGCATGCTTGCATGTGGCTTAGTGTGGAGCCTCTCAACGTCTAGATCAGACGGCTATTACGGACTGATTTAGTTCATCTAACGGCTACATTAATTTTGATGATGTGGCTCAAGGAGAGGATAGAGAATTCCCAGTAGTGGGGGCTAGCTATTACTAGTAGATAAGTCTTTGTAGAGATTCCACTAGGTGAACTACATACGGAACAAAATGAATGAATCTACACTTAAAATGCATCTATATACATATGCATGTGGTTCATGGTGAAATCTCTACAAAGACTTATATTTAGGAATGGAGGAAGTACTAGTATAGTACGTAATGTAATTTATCAGCGAGATAAATTTGTACAATGCTATGAAGCTTCCAGCTTCTATTACATGTATCTTGCGTCCAAGGTTGCCCGTTGCAACATTTCATCAAATACAAAGGAGACTAACATGCATGCTATTGCATCTCAATGATTGACAGATCATAGCAAATATGTACTCCCTCCATTCCAAAATAAGTTTCTCAACTTTGTGCAAACTTTAGTACAAAGTTGTACTACTACTAAAGTTGACACTTATTTTGGAACAGAGGCAGCTAAAGAAAAAAAAAACGATCCATGCAGTCCCTAGCCCTTGAACCATGAACCCTGACCAGGCTTCAATTTGCTGGCAACGTTCGAGCTTCCTAATAAATGAATTTTGCAACCTTTTGACCATCGGATCATTTTGTGCAGTTTCACCAAAATCAAGATGAGCATCCCTGTGGCAAAGAAATTGAAGAAGCGTGATTAGAATAAGATTACTGGGACTAGTTGATGAGACATAAACTCATCACAAATACAATACATATAAGCCAGTAGAGGTATGTGCGGGGCAAAGAAGTAGAGAAATATCCACATGGAGTGATGTGGGTAGCTGGAGAAGTGGTGCAAGCCGGCTGTAAAGGGAGTTGTACTTGAGGGACGTAGCTCAACCTTGAGGAGGGCGGCGGGAGGCGGCAACTGCCCACGTCGCGGCAGTGAGCAAGGGACGAAGGCAACCTCAACGGCTTTGTGAGAGAGAACGACGGGGACCCCTGATTGGGACGTGCTGATAGTGGGTTTTCGCTGTCGGCGACGGCCACCGCATCTACACTAAGCATCCACCCCTTCCCTAAGTGGACGTGATCCGCCGGGATGTTAGAGATGTGGCCACAGTCGTTTTGTGCGAGAGAGTGTGAAGAGAGCAACCCCAACAAGCAACCGTGTAGGCTGGCCCGTCCTGACTATGTATATAGTGGAGCGGTTGCCTTTTCTCTCCATATGAACCTATCATATTGCGTACGTGCCACTGAAGAAAAAATATATTTATAAATGATGCGGCACCTACTACTCGTTCTCCTATAACCTTGCACTTGGCATCTCCAAAATATTAACCTTGCGATTGGCTCTTCGCCTCTTCGGGAAGTCAAGCAATAATGGTAGTGCAGTATATATCGTTCTGGCTATATGAGACCGAATGAATTGCTGCACGTCAACCACATGGGCGAGGGTCGAGGGGCGAGGGAGGGTGCTACATATGGAGCAAAATGAGTGAATCTACACTCTAAAATACGTCTATATACATCAGTGTTTGGAGTATGTACTAGTAGTTCATATTGAAATCTACTAAAGAACATATATATTCCAAACAATATGATATAATCTCTATAACCAAGGTAGTAGGGACGAGGAGTAAACGGAGGGAGTAGTAAATTTTTCTCCTCGTCCTGCGAGCCACCGCGTGCATGGGTGAGGGAGCGGGCGTAAGGCGGAGCAAGCTTCACCTCATCCTGCGAGCCACCGCGCCCATGGGCGGGGGAGACGGCGTACTAAGCAAGCTTCTTCTCATTGTGCGAGTTGACGGGACACATCAAAAGTACTCCAGTGTATAGAGCCTTGCCTCTAAGGTAGGCCCCACATGGTTTGCCTCTTTTTTTAATTTAACATAACCCGTCAAGTCGCAATTTGTTTGTTCACCCATGGTAGACGATCCTCCCTCCACCAAGTGGACAACCAGTACACGTGCCAAATTACCACGTGGGCTGCCTTTTTCATACATAAATGAGCTCCACCGTGTACCCGCACGGGTGTGGTTGGGAAAGAGACGGGAGTACTTTCGCCATGCATGCACCTCTTCTCTTCGTGCACGTCCCCCACCTACGTGGGTGTGTGTGAGAGATACAAACTACGTTCATGAGTGTTTT
>NC_057804.1:34539566-34542568 GCF_018294505.1 Triticum aestivum | reverse complement strand
AATCCACGAGAAGAGAGGGAGGGGTCATAGCTATCGATAGAGTCGAAGAGAGGATCAAGTGGGTGGGTGCGAGATCGATGAAGAGAGCCATCGAAATTGTGTGTGTGTGCAAGTCAAAGATATAGGATGACTGGCCTACCGGAACGTTAGAGGGCACATGCCAAGTTTGTGTGTGGCAGGGAGACATGACGAGAGCGCTCGATGTATCGGTGTGTGTGGGGGGGAGAGGGGTGGGGGAAGGGGTAGGCAGAGGCCTAACTATATAGGTAGAATGACTCGTATATGTGTTGAGAAGGAGAGACCCAGCTATGTCTTGAGGGAGATCGGTCGACATCCATACATAACTAAAGGACGGGAAATATGATGGGACAGAGAGAGAGAGAGAGAGAGGAGAGAGAGAGGGAGGGAGAGGGGTAGAGTGCTGGATGGGTGATGGAGTTGCTTCTCGGAGATGGTGGGAGAGGCCTACTAGACAAACTGAGGGTGGAACTGCAATGCTATCAATAAGAGTGGGGATGTGTTTCTGTGTGTGCCTGTGCGTGATAGATCTGTTGGGACGCATCCATGGATGATGAAGGGGAACCATGTGTTTGGTAAGCAAACCTAACTAGATCGGTAGATCAATTGTTGTTTGGCGGAGGAAGGGAGAGACACAACTAATGAGGTAGATCGATCGACGCGTGGGTAAAAACCGAGTTATAAGGACCTACCTAGCTATATGTATAGCGAGAGATCGGTCGGTGTAAGTCCATTTGGTAGAGGCAAATAAGGCCCAGCGAGACGGATAGACAGAGAGAATGGAGCTAGGAGGTGGTGCAAGAGGCCCAACTACTAGCTAGATAGGGGGAGGAGTGTGCGGTTGTGAGATCGATGAAAAGAGGGGCGAGAGTTTACACGTATGTGTGACCGTATGAGAGACACGAGGCAAGGACACATAAAGGAGGAGATTGAAGGTGTGTGTGTATGTTGTAGGCATGCATCGCTGGAGAGGTTTATCGATCGGTGTGTGTCGGAAAGGATTTGTGGAGACTCTGGGAGAACGACCTAAAGAAAAAAGATGAATGTGCCTGGTGGATAGAATGCCGAGGGAGGGGGAGGGCGAGGAGGGCGTGTGCATGCACGAGAGAAAGTTAGTGGTAGCTACAAAGGTTAGAGGATTGTGTGGGTGTAAGAGATTAACAAAGATCATAATTTGATATGAAAGCGGATTCATATATTTGAATAGGAGATCATAGTGTTTTAAACATTGCATGCATGAATATAGCGGTGATACACGTGTTGTGCACATGTTATACCATAATGTGATAAGGCATGACATTTGCAACTCACAGCTAAATGCCGAACAATGTAAACCATACTATACATCAAACAATCTCACATTTTATTTGAATTTGTAATAATGTGTGGCATTTGCAGCTTACAACTAAATACCAAACAATCTAAACAATACTATATATCGAACATTCTCACATTTTATTTGAATTTGTGGTAATGTGTGGTGTTTGCAACTCACATCTACATACTTGTAGGCATACGGGGCGGGGCACCATACATAATGTGATAAACACATTATACATATGAGACATGGTTTAGATTATGAAGATCTAGCTAGAGCTAGAAATGTAATGTGATTTGAAATCAAAATTGGATTCAAAAAATCGAGTTCGAGTTCATATAGTACACATAGTTCATATGTAACTCGAGACTAATCATGTGGTGTGCTGTGAAGATAATACACAAACGATGGTTTAACTTGACAATAATGATGATTGTAGATCTTATTAAAACAGAGAAACGAATTCAAATGCTTTGACTTCACAACAATCATTACTGTAGATCTTATTCAAATAGAGAAATGAATTCAAATTTAGTTCATATTGAAGCGGTAGTATATACGTTTGGAATGCACTAAAACGTTCATTTGAGTAGTAGGTTGCATGCATTATACATGTAGCGAAATATTTTAATTGAACATAACATGAATTCAAAGTTTTGAATGACATTTGTAGTGCACATTGATTTGGTACAGTACACGTTAGGCTTGTATGGAAATTTCAACCCGCGCCTTGTTAGCCCGAAATATTTAAGATATATCTTTGTTTCGTTGTGCTCCGACAACTCCCTCCATCTCAACCCGCGCCTTGCTATTCCGAAATTACAACGCGCGCGAAAACTCCCACCTCCTGTGAAATCCCGACATGCGAAATGCCCGTGGTACCCCTGAACCGAAAGAACCGCCTCAAATCGGTGGGGGTACTTTTGTAACTTACCCCACATTTCGGACAAGCGCGTCCCTAAGCCATGGTTCCCCACTACCATCCCATCCGCCCACCCATTCGTACACCGAGGCTGCGAAAACCCGTGACAAAACCGCACATCCTGCTCCGTCTGCCACCCAGCCGGAACCTCTTCCTCGACGACATCGTCCATAGCAACACCTCGACGTCCCTCATCCATCGTATCGGATGAGGATCCGTCATCGATCTCGTCGTCCCGCCGGTTCAGCCACCCCGTCCTCCACCTCCAAGGAGCTGCCCCGATGTTCCCCTCGTCTTTCGCACCACCTCCATTCCCACACCGTCGTCTTCACCTGCACCACCGGAAGAGCATCATCATCACCATTTCCTCGGATGAAGCTGCGGCCTAATCGGCACCACCAAAGAGGTTGTACACTAATCGCCACATTTTCTTCTTGATTCGATCTCACGGTGCTGCCGGCACTCGGTCCCGAGCTGACACGGCGCGGCTCCATCCACGGTGGCATCGCCGGCCACTTCCTCCACAGCGTCGCTCCCTCGGCGGCGACGTCCACATCAGTAGGAGATGCTGCTGCTTTAGCTCTCGCTCGCACTGCTGCTCCGCTCTTGCTCTCGGTCCCCTATCTGCTCTGCTCTTGCTATTGCTCTTGCTCGCGCTGCTGCTCTCACTCTTGCTCTTGCTTGTGATGCTGCTCCGATTTAGCTACACTTCAGTCGATTGAATCGACTTTTGGGTCAGTCAGT